>NT_177184.1:705224-718573 GCF_000188095.3 Bombus impatiens | reverse complement strand
TTTTTTTTTTTTTTTTTTTTTTTTTTTTTTGGAAGACGAAGTGTATAAATCTGTTAGATAAAAAATATGAGATCTAATTTTATAGGAGAAACTTTGGTTCCAGATAATTTGTCTTTTATTCGTTTTTACTCGTTTTCATACTCGTGTCGTTTCGCGCGATATTCTTTGCAGTGGGCGAGATCGATAATTGATGAATGGAAAAACTGATTGCGTTAATAATTTAAAACAGAAAATTTGATAAACAGATAATTTGATGCATTAAATACAATTAGGGTAGGCGAATGATAAAACGTTATTCGTAATTAAAGTAGGTATTTTATTCGTGTGCAGCTTTTAAATAAATATATCTGGATTATAATATTTTTCTATATTCTTCTTCCACGTATTTACTTATTCGTTAAAATTTCATTTCAAGCAACCGTTGTGTATTTCGTGTCCTCTCTGATTAACGAGGATATAGAGGAATAACATAGAATGGAAATTATTTTACAAGCTCGAGGAAATACTAATTTCTACGTGTCTAATGTACATCACGACAATAGTGTATCGATGTTGCAAGTTGTAGGAAGAAAATTACACTACGAATAATACACGGTTAATCCATTTTTTTTTTTCGTCGAAGAGAAGAGAAAATAAGAAATTGAATTAAATCGATGTACAATGTCACTGAACGATCTAAAAATATATATCGTTTCTTTCGAGGTCTATAGACGATATTTTTGTTTCTACAAACTTCTTATTATTAGGTTGTTCGAAATGTTTCTTTCCTTTGGTAAGAAAATAATAGACGCACAATGTTTTTTTGTTTTGTATTAGTTTATTAAATTATGCACAAACGTAATGATAGAAATAGAACGAAATGGATGATACGTAGTTCAGTAAAATAATATAAAACAGAAATTGTTGTTTATCTATTATCGTCTTATGAAACGAAAGAAACTTTCCGGACAACCTAATACAGGACGATTGTTCGGCTTCTTATTTTCAGCAGATTGTAATTTCACGAATTTGCGCTGAAACGTTCATCGATGAAACGTACAACAACAAATCCTGTTATCAAATATAAAACGTAAAATAATTTCGTGCATTGCCAAATAAAATTCTAAATGCGGTGTATAAATCCAACAGAAAACCATAATTAACGAAACAACGCAGAAATGATTGGACAACCTAATATTTATCCAATTAAAAAAAAAAAGAACTTTTGATATCGTTACGCTAACGTAGCAGCGAGGAAAGACGGTTTGATGTAAAAATTCAATTTCATGAAATATCGCGATGCCACACGTAGATTTGTAAAGAATTCTCAACAGTCGTTCCTCTGATAATCCGATAATTCTCATTTCCTAAATTAATGTAAAACAGAAATTGTTGTTCACCTATTATCACCTTATGAAACGAAAGAAACCTTCCGGACAATCTAATATTTATTTAATTAAAAAAGAAAGAACTTTTGGCATCGTTACGCTAACGTAGCAGCGAAGAAAGACGATTTGATGTAAAAATTCAATTTCGTGAAATATCGCGATGTCACACGTAGATTTGTAAAGAATTCTTAACAGTCGTCCCTCTGATAATCCGATATTTCTCGTTTTCTAAAATATCCGGCAAAATTCGTGGATAAAACTTGCGATATTATATAACCGGATATCTCATTTGCAGTATGCGGGTATTTCTATGAATTCGAGCACATTGAAATAGCGTATAATACCAAAGCAATATGGCATTATACTGTTAATAACGCGAAACCACTGTGTTATAATAATCCGTCAAAATGTGAAGCTTCCCCCCGTCAGTTGTATCATTCAATTCGCCGTGATTGACGAGTCTATTAAGCTGGCATAGTGAATGCCTCGATGGAAATCAACGAGTTCTGTTTTGTAACGTTTGTAATAATGGAACACCGGGCCACGGTAAATGTCATCGTTGCGAATCCACTCGATCGCTATCGAAATCTTTCGAACATTTAGTACACGTTCTGTTTGCCCTTTTCTCAAACGAGAAATTAAATTAACGTTATCGTGTACTTTTAATAGAAACTGCCATCTTCCTTTTGTCTTTTCTTTGGCAAAGTGTTTTGGCGAGCGTAACGACCAACGTAGGTAAAGTAAAAGGATAGAAAGCTTCAAACAAAAGCATCTTACGCTCTGTTCCATGTAAAGATGTTCGTTTCACGAATGAAGTTTGAATAATACTGTGCCAGCCGCTGTACGTATTATATTTTTGATAGATCTCTAGTGTAACCTTGCAAGTTTCTGTAATGAGATTTATAGTTGGGATTATAATTAGATGGAACTTTGGAAAAATTTATGAGCAACGATCATGAAGGTAGAGGAAAAACCATTTAAGTAAGAAATGTTTCCTAAAAATATATGAAGTAAATTGGCGTAAGATTTCTACACAGTACCGTATCAGATAATTAACGTACGGTCGTAATATCCAATTAGAAGCGTTTCCTTTCTTCAATTATGAATTGCAAAGCAGAAATTTGAAACGATTCGTGTAGTGAGTAAATTTAATATTAAAACCTTTAATTACATTATATTATGTAGAATAATTAATATTTAAAATATTCTATAAACGGCAATTTCGTTCATACCAGTTATTACACGCTAGCTATAAACTTGAAAGAGTTTAATTATTCCAAGTTTGTTAATAAACTGGTTAATTAAGTAAAAAATAATATTTAAATAAGCTGCGAGCTTGAGATACGCGTTCTAAGATTTCAAACATTTTTTCTTACATTAATTCCTACAACTAAACTTTAATTAGCTACAATGTTGCTTGTCTGATAGTTAATAAGTTATTGACGATAACTTTTATGCCCGCTTGTACGTGTGATGGTAACCCAGTTCCGTGTAAGCATAGAAATATAAATTTGTGTAAGTATCTACGATCTAACAATCGCAAGTTACAAGAATAACACAGTCTACGCCTAATTTTCTAATTAAGCTACTACAGTCTATCAAAATCAACTAACGATCCAAGCACTTTTTCACGGTAGTGTATTTATCCCATAACAATCTCTCCGTGACTAATGATATTCTTCTTTATTGTCCAGGTGACCGACTCGAAGGATCTCCAAGTGCCGTTCAGCACTGCGGCTTCTCTGGGTTACGGCCTCCATCATATGCTCCACTTGCCGCCGCAATTTTTGCACCCTCTGGATCACCGTTTACCGTTCGGAGGGTTCAGGCCCCTGGGGCCATCGGCTTTCGCTCCGCCGAGCAAGTGTCTGAAAGTGGAAACAGGAAACGGCCCGGTCACCGGTTCCGGTTTGCCAAGTATCGGCTCATTGTCGAGCATGTCGAACATGTTCTCGCCTTCGTCGTTGTCCTCGGCCAGCGGAGGCGCCGTCGTCTCTGTTTCTGGAGCGTCGGCGAGCATCGGAGGCGTCGGAGGCGTCGGAGGCGTCGGAGGAGGTGCGAGCGCGGCAGCGGCACAGGAAGTCGCACCGCAGAGTCCCGCTGGCTCTACCAGCCGATCGCCTACAGGGACCGGAACCGGTTCGGTTCCTAATCGCGGCACCACTCCGGAGGACGAGGATCGCGATGCGAATGCCACGCCTGGGTCCGAGAACACGGAAAGATCTACGCCCGAGGAGGGACGACCGTATCGACGTGAGTCCGCTTTTCTCGTTTTTCCCTTCTTCTGGCAACAGTTGCGGATTTTTGTGCATTTGTGGCAAATTTAAGTACCTATCAACGCGTAAGACGTATACGCGTAGTTTGCATCGCGTCTGAGTCGGTTAACGCTGCAACTACCAGCGTCACCGAAACGAATAATTCGTAATTCATAGATTTGTAATGGTGTACTCTTAGGAATAATTTTTGCGTGAAGTATAAGAGTAGTATGGTAGACTGTTCTATTTCTTGCACTCTAATTTCTTTGAAACAAGTTTTGTACTTTAGTCGTGGGTAGCTTTATCGTTAATATCACTGATTCGTTTACACTCTCACTGTACGTCATTTATCAAGCGTGCGTAATATGTAAAAATATATAAAACGTTCAACGCGAAGTTGTTGTGACAGTCGATTTGCGAGGAAGACGTTTAGCTTCAGTTTTCTTGATCGTATCCGTAAGAAAGTGAATTTCAATGCATAAAAATCCGCAATCCGTTCGCGAGATTATTCGCTCTTGTAGTTACTCTCTAGATCTTCTTTATCCCTATCTGTCTAATATTTTTCTTGTTCTCTTTCTCAATATTTTTTTGACACTTGTATTATTGGACACGGTCTTACGATCCTCGGTGTTTCGAATATAATGGAATCGCAACTAGCATAGAAAAAGATCCTGTGCTTTTAACTCTATGTTCTATCCTCTTTCTTAAAAGAAGTTAGGCGTTTAATTACGTAATAAAAAAGGGAACAAAAAGAACGAAACGATTAAAAGATTAAAAGTATAATTGAAAAGATAATCGCGCGCGTAAATATTTAATGCTGCATTGTTTTTGCGTTTTCACTCGATGAAACATTTATCCACGATATTACAATTAATAAATATTTTCTCTTTTATACATGTAACGCGACGATGCATGTTCCTTTACATTTTAAATATAGTGTTTTAGCTACGATATCGTCTCGAGTTCGTTTTGCCAGTGTCTCGTGTAATATCTATGGATAGATATCGTTAGTTCTCCTACCTTGAAACTCTTCTAGAAACCTAAGATTTCTCTCAGCGGATATTGATGATTATTCATATTCATACATATTCATATTCGATATTGAATATTCGTATTTAGTTTTTGTAGTACCGTAGCAGATTCTGTGTCGGATAAATGACAGATGAAAAAATTCTTTATCGTGTGTAAGTTATACGAATGATAAATTAAACGAAACGAATAAGCGTAACATCGGTGGCGTTGAAACGCATTCGAATAATAAAAGAGTATCTTGCTACATCTAACAACGCAGCCGGTAGGTTTCATGATTTTTATGTTGACAAACGTTCTATGTATATACAAAGAGCAGCTGAAACGTATATAGGAATTTGCAGAGGAGGAACCACGAAGATTTGTATGCTTAATCTACCTAAGTCGTTTATTTGAATTCTCAGGGGCGCAACAGCTGTGTCGCGTCTGAAAGCTCACGCGGGCTTTGTTTCCATGTGTTTGCTTATTTTTCGGTACAGTCTTAATTACCGAAAGATAGAGCCATTCATTTTTCTCGGATACGATTCTCGCGGTGAACCATTCTTTCTTTTCTTTTTTTTTTCGCTACTCTCTCTCTCTCTCTCCCCTCCCCCCTCTCTCCCTCTCTCTCTCTCGAGCTCAACGTTCATCCAGCATTTGGCGAGATTTTTATCGTTCATCCTCTTTGCACTTTGCGTTCGAAGAAAGTACTTTGTCCTTTCGTCGACCAAACAGTTTTCGCTCTGTAAATTCTTTCTCTTATTAAAACCGAAAACAGCACGTAGCGGTCAGCTTTTCCTGTAACTCTCTTTTCCTCTCTTTCTTTCTCTTTCGTCGGCTGTCTGCTCGTTCCACCGCAGCTAATTTTCGTTTGATTGCGAGACGAGAAAAAAAAAAAACGGGGGTTGGAAAAGGTCGAAGGTGTGCAACCTTGGCGTCAAGCAGCAGACTTTTTAGGTTTATTTTTCGAATGGTTCAGCGCCAGGATAACGATGTCCTTTGACCGTGGCGAACCCTATGACGTTAGCCGCGTCGCTAATTAGTCGATATTCACTTTGTGGCGGCGAGTCTGCGTTTCAGAAGGGACACCGATTCCGCAAAACTGCACTCAAGCGGTTTCGAATTGAAGATCCTTTTTTCCCAACTTTTGTAGATTTTTACGCGCGCCTCGCCCAACTGTACTTTCCTCTGCGTTTTGCAACAATTAAGCCCGTAGTATAAACTTGCTTCTAATAAAGCTTCGCACGCTGCATAGCGTTCTTGTCTCGTATACAGGGTGTCGCAGACTTGCGCAACTACGTATTCTCGGAACAACACTTGGTCTTCTAACATCGTCTGCTTTCGTTTACCGGCTTTCTGTAATCCAGATACGCCATTAGACCATTGATAATTTTCAGCCGAGTGTACAGTTAACTGGATATCTGTTAATTATTTCCAAGCATATCGGTTCTCTTGCAAATTCGCGTGTTTTCGCAATTGCAAATCTGTAATTCTACCTCTCGATGGATCATAGCCGGCACAAATAAACGTAATCATTCTGCGAACGGATGAAAAAGAATCGAAGAAAACTAAGAGAAAATTGACGACGAGGTTGTTGATTTAACGAAACGACGAAAATAACGTTCGTAGTTGCGCGCTATTACGCCGTATAACGTTAAGACGATATCGACGTGTGTAAGCGCGTGAAGATTTTTTTTTAACTGGTAGAAATTAATTGCGTAATCTACGTATAGAGTTGGAGAATTTGTGGGGAAAATCGTGAAATGATCAGCAAATAATTTGATCGTGCGCCTGTGAGCTGTTGGTGTGCGTTTTAAACGCAACGCTGCATCGTAAATGCTCGCATAGCCGCCCGCCCTTTTTGGTAGCCGCGCTCCAGAAGGGGGTTTCAATGTATCGATACCTACGCATGAAATATGTTCATAATCACGATTGACAGGGAATCATGGTAAATAGTCATTTGCTACTCCATTCGCGAATTTACATTACGCCTCTATTTGGATCTGACGGCGCAGAAAAATCTGCAATTAATATTAGTATGCTGGCTATGTATAACTATACGCGTAATCATCGACCTTTTGGCGATACCCATGATTTATCATATTCCGTTACGGGTAAGCATTATTTCTGCCCTGTGTTATAATTAGACGAGAAAAAGATTTATAAAGAGACTTGAGAGCAATCTACAAAGATTTACAAACGGGCGAAATATTTCGATAAAGTATAGCGAAATAAAGGGAAGATCTGTTAGGTTTTTCTGTTTAAAGTAAAATGAGATTTAGAGTTGTCAGAGTAGTAGAAACGATGAATTAATCATTTTTCGTAAACATTTTATCCAACTAAATCGCATTATTTTCTTTATATTTTGTTATATATTTTATCGGATATATGTTTGTCCAAATTATATCCGTATCATTTGAATCTCAATATTTCATTAGGCGGCATACTGATATTAGCTTGAGAATAAATATAATACACAGTACAAAGATATTTCTACTTACGAACGAAATCCATAAATGCTATCGATTAATTACATTTTTCTATCAAAGTGACGAGCGATGGTCGCGTGAGAAGAAACAGCTTTGGAATTTTCTATCGAAATCAAATCGATTATAGTGTGATCGTGGAACAGGGGCAAAAAAAAAAAAAAAAAAAAAAAAAAAAAAAGCGAAAGGGCGGAGTAAGAGAGATATGAAATATGAGCACGGAAATGCAGATATTTGTCAGGAAATTGATAACTCGAATAAACTCGTCGCAAAACGTTCAAACAGTCTGCCAAACGGGACGATTTTACCTCTTCTCCCGGCGGCAAACCGAACTATGTACAGACATCGGTCGACTACGGCAAATGCGTGATGCGTGCGCGTGTACGTGCGCGTGTACGTGTACACATCCTCGTATGCAGCGCGTATTACGACGATTCGGTATAAAATTCACGCGCTACTCTGATATACTATTCGAACAACTGATTGTACACGAATTTTATAGCTATTTGTATTTTTCGCTAATTCCGTTGTGTAACTTTTGCAGAAATGTGGCATTACGCTGATTGCGCGTAGATTATACCGTAACTTTAGCATAACCGTGTTTTTCCACGTTGATCCCAATAATAAGATCATCATCGTTTTATACGATTTTCAGTTCGCGTTGGAAATATTATCGGTTACCTTTGCTCAATTATCATTAACATTTCGCGTCGGTTACGTGCAAAAATCCGCGCGTATATTCGTATTTCCCGCGATTCTCTGTTAAAATCATAGTCATCCCTATGGCAACGAGATATCGGCTTGCTTTTTTCGTAGAATTCGAATTCGTAAAAAACACGATCCTTCGCTCAATTTTTTCCCTAAAACGTAAGAAACTGTATTGGGAAGCAGCTGTGACATCGATCTCGTTTTCCAGGCTCGTAACATTTCGAACATCAAAACCGAATTTTACTTGCAATCGGTTTCTATGCTTTTGCAATTGCGTCAAGTATATAAATGTAGTTTAGTGTTAAAGCAGGGTTCGTTCGATCCGTTTAAACTTTATACAGCGCTGTATGTACCGTGTGTCTTTCGCAGAAAATTTGCAACGTCAAATACAGCCAACGTCTGTGGATGTTCATACAATTTCTCATTGGCAAGGTGGTACATTAGTTTAACACTGATGCACGCCGTGCTTCGTTAACGATCAACGTTATTGGCCCATACTGATTTAGCCTCGGTTACCTAAAATTCATTCGCATTAAAGAATGATTGACGTATTCTGGCGTTTATACGATTTTACTGTAAAATTGTCCTAGTAACGCGCACGTTCTCTATGATGCAAAGACTAGCGGAATAATTTATCCTTAACGCGATTTGCTTTTTAATAATCGGTCGTATAATCGGCGTGAAATTTGCCCGTAAAAAGTACATATAACTTTCGCTTCTGAATCAAGGAAACGTTTCTTTCACTTCTAACTGTGTCGTCGATCATTTGTCTGCTACTTGTACCATTTTTTCACAATGTTAAAACGATCAACTATTTTATCGTACAGTTTGATACGTTGTAGCTATATCTACACTATTTTGGAATATTTAATACGATTTTTAATAAAAATAGCTAGCATTGCGAGGCTCCCAACAATTTTGGAATTCAGTTGACATAAAGAAGTTTAAAATCCTTGCGTACGTATCTTGTTATGGCGAAATTTGTTTCAAAAAGCACATACAACTTTCGCGTCTGAATCAAGCAAACGTTTCTTTCACTTATAACTGTGTCGTCGATCATTTGTCTGCTACTTGTACCATTTTTTCACAATGTTAAAACGATCAACTATTTTATCGTACAGTTTGATACGTTGTAGCTATATCTACACTATTTTGGAATATTTAATACGATTTTTAATAAAAATAGCTAGCATTGCGAGGCTCCCAACAATTTTGGAATTCAGTTGACATAAAGAAGTTTAAAATCCTTGCGTACGTATCTTGTTATGGCGAAATTTGTTTCAAAAAGCACATACAACTTTCGCGTCTGAATCAAGCAAACGTTTCTTTCACTTATAACTGTGTCGTCGATCATTTGTCTGCTACTTGTACCATTTTTTCACAATGTTAAAACGATCAACTATTTTATCGTACAGTTTGATACGTTGTAGCTATATCTACACTATTTTGGAATATTTAATACGATTTTTAATAAAAATAGCTAGCATTGCGAGGCTCCCAATAATTTTGGTATTTAGTTGACATAAAGAAATTTAAAATCCTTGCGTACGTATCTTGTCATGGCGAGATTTGTTTCAAAAAGCACATACAACTTTCGCGGCTGAATCAAGCAAACGTTTCTTTCACTTATAACTGTGTCGTCGATCATTTGTCTGCTACTTGTACCATTTTTTCACAATGTTAAAACGATCAACTATTTTATCGTGCAGTTTGATACGTTGTAGCTATATCTACACTATTTTGGAATATTTAATACGATTTTTAATAAAAATAGCTAGCATTGCGAGGCTCCCAATAATTTTGGTATTTAGTTGACATAAAGAAATTTAAAATCCTTGCGTACGTATCTTGTCATGGCGAGATTTGTTTCAAAAAGCACATACAACTTTCGCGGCTGAATCAAGCAAACGTTTCTTTCACTTATAACTGTGTCGTCGATCATTTGTCTGCTACTTGTACCATTTTTTCACAATGTTAAAACGATCAACTATTTTATCGTGCAGTTTGATACGTTGTAGCTATATCTACACTGTTTTGGAATATTTAATACGATTTTCAATAAAATTAGCTAGCATTTCGAGGCTCTCAACGTATATTAATTCAAATATTTTTGGAATTTAGTTGACATAACGGAATTTAAAATCCTTGCGTACGTATCTTTTTATCGCGTATTACCTTGTTGTTTTTATACAAACATAAAAAGCACGCGATTGGACAGTTCACTGATATACGAGCACGAGTGTCACGGCCCCCTGTCATTTATGTGATGCACGCGGTGCACTTTGCACTTTTTTGTGTGAAAACGCAGCTTGTAGTCGATCGTTCATACACATGATCCGTGCATATTTCCGTGAAATGTCCGAGTGAATAACGAGGGGCTGTGTTTTATTTTATTGTTTTATTATTACAGATTAATTTTCGTTTGATTGTTTCGCGCTGCTATCGAAAGACGTGACACGAATTTATCGGGTTGAATTTCGTAGGAATTTTATACGTTCCAAGTATTAAGTGTATGTGTATATATATATGTATATATGTTTGTTTTTTTTTTTCGTAACATCTTCACGTATCGGAAAATGAAATTTTTGGTGGTGGAAAAATTAGTGAATTTCACGTTATTCGTCGTTATAATAATTACTTTGTCGCTTTAGGATCTCGCCACTGTATAATTCGCTAATTTTCAATGTCGTTACGTTTATTCTCGCTTTTTCTTTGAAAGAATAACGCGTTACAGAATTTCCATTTTGTGCCTCGCGACCGTAAAGAATAATTTGCTATATAATATCGCATAACGTATTATAAATATTATAATTCTACAAATGAACGTACGTAGAGCTACCGAAAGTATAACTTGACAAAAACATACGAGCATCGTCCGTATATATCATTGTAGATTTTTGTACACGTGTGACGATGGAATTATGTACGCTATAGAACAGAGGTAATAAGTCTCAGAGTAATATGTGCTTTTGATAAGAAACTAAAAAAAAAAAAAAAAAAAAAAAAAAAAAAAAAAAAAAAAAAAAAAAAAAAAAAAAAAAAAAAAAAAAAAAAAAAAAAAAAAAAAAAAAAAAAAAAAAAAAAAAAAAAAAAAAAAAAAAAAAAAAAAAAAAAAAAAAAAAAAAAAAAAAAAAAAAAAAAAAAAAAAAAAAAAAAAAAAAAAAAAAAAAAAAAAAAAAAAAATTTTTAAAAAAAAAAAAAAAAAAAAAAAAAAAAAAAAAAACAAAACAGAAAAATCAAATAGCCGGACAACAGTATAAATTTGTTCCTATCTCACTGCTACTCGGTGCTCTTATAATTCCTTTTTTTTTTTTCTTTTTTTATTATACAGCGAAATAGGTACATTGTACCGTTTAACGGAAGATAAAGTTCGATTTTAATGCTTCTTGCGTAATTCACCGGTGAATAACTTGAATAAATTTGTATATTTCGGCGGAATATTTCGCAGGAATATGGTAAATGATAATGTACGTGGACAGGTATCGTATTGTACGGATAATAACGTTTCTCGTCGTTAGGCAGATTATACAAATAGAAAAGGACATTTCTAATAAACTAATTTAAGAAGAAAAGATCTACTACAAGATAAAAGATAACAGAACGATCGAGTCTCATTCGTTCGTTTAGATGGCGAGCGAAGACAACGATCCGAGAGAACGTTCGCTAGTCGAATTGCAGAAGAATTAATTTTGACAACGTGTCTCGCGTGCAAGCGGCTGGCCATTGTTGAAATCGCTTTCATGGCACGTTTACACGGTATTCCTAATGGCCTTCTCACGCAACCACCGTAAAATAGAGAAATCATTGTAAAAGGTCCGAACGACGTGCACCCTTCCGGTCGTTTCTCCCGAGATAAGGGAGGAGGGTGGAAAAATTTGATTATCAAATAATTCGTAGGACGTGATAGTAAATCGCGGCATGGCTCGCCGCTCGCTCAAGGAATACAAATGAGGGTAACTGCTTCCGTGCGCGAAACGACGATAAAACCGTGCAGATGGACAGCTTAACGAAAACCTAGCGGATCGTAATCCTTCGACATATGTACGTCGGTAGATAATTTTTCAATTTCGTCTTGCTTTCTTTCAAACGTACGTAGCTACGGCGATTGAGTGGGGATCTTTTCTGCGTTTATGGGAATTTATGGGAAAGCCACAGAAATATATAAAACGCGGATAAAGGAACGCTCGTTGTGACTCGTCGTACATTTACATTTATATTTACGTGTAAATGCAATTTTAAATGCAAAGGGTAGAACCAGCGCAGTTTTATTTATTTCTAATTTTATTAAGTTCTCGTCACGGTGAAAATAATTAATCCAAGTGCCTGCATACCTGTTTCGAACACCGTAAACGATTCTAATGAAACGAACGTGCAAGATTGATACTGCGAAGGTCTTTCGCTTCGTTTCATAACTGCAGGTGTGAAATTACGTAGTCGTACGCTGTTGTCCTCAATAAGAACGACGCTTATTAACGCTAGAACTATCAGACCGGCGAGAACGAGTGTTTCCAAAATTTTCCAGCTAATTTCTTTCTTCATTTTTTATCGCAACGATACTCTATCTTGATCGTTAGTTGGAAATTGCACGCGTTTCGAGATATAATTACCGAAGAAACGGCCATCGACTATCGATAGGTAATTCGAATAATTATGACCAATAGTGTGTATCTGATATCACGATAATTTTAATGATCGAAATCGAGCAGTGACTGTAACATCGCTGCGAACTGAAACGCTGTATTTCCATTGTGTTCTTAATTAGAAATTGCGGGTGTCTTAAATTTTAATTATTCAAAAGATGGACCGGTGGATTATCGGTGCAATAATTGCGAACAATAGAGTACGTCCAATACCATAATCGTTACATCGATCGAAATCGACTAGTCGTAGGAACATCGCTGTCGAGCGTGCGCTTTGATGGCGCGTATTGCCGAAAAAATTGGCCTGTGTCAGGTTATAAAATACAGGAATAGAAACGCGCATGATCGAAAGGGCGGAAGGGTGGGAAATGGACGCTTGATGACGAGGGTCGCTGTGTCTCTGACCTATATTACCGTTCAAATTTTTAATTGCATTTTTTCGATTGTCAAAGAGAGACAGAGGGTGCCTTATGGCCCGTACCAATCTCATGTCTGACCATTGTCCTTCTGTTCGTTTGTGTTCGATGAGAGAGCACGGCGACATTGCAGACGCGGTGCAGCCAATTACCAATCACTCATGCGGAACAATAAAGCGGAACCGTGGAATTCTTGTTGGAAAGTATCGCGTTTCATATGTATACACCTAACACGTTAACGTAGCATTACAATCATTGTGTGTGCGCGTATATACATGTAGCGGCACATGAGTCATAGGCGAGGCGGATGGAGAGCGATTCTTGTGTTGTTGTTGCGCCTCGGAACACGGACGCAGCCTTGACGCACGAGACATATCGATAGACAAACTCCGAACAAAAGAAAGCCATCGTTATGGGCAACCGTCGACCTAAGACAAATTCAAATTTTCCGACTCTTCCCCCCCCCCCC
>NT_177184.1:700138-703672 GCF_000188095.3 Bombus impatiens | reverse complement strand
AAATTTAAAAATTTAAAAATTTAAAAATTTAAAAATTTAAAAATTTAGAAATTTAAAAATTTAAAAATTTAAAAATTTAAAAATTTAGAAATTTTAAAAGTTAAGAAAATAACGTCAATCGAGACAACGATCTACAGTGAGATTCGTTATAACGAGACGTGATAAAGTGCAGGCGTACCGAGCGAAAATTCAAAGTCGATTTTCTCGAAAACAAAGCCTCGAACGAAAAATTTGTATTCTATATTTTCGATTTCTTTTTTCGCGTAGAATCCCCCCCTTTCCGCTTGTACCACCAGTTACCGACCACCCTGTATATAGAAAAGGAAGGAAAAGTTACATCCGTGAAAAATAATTAATAGAACGAGGAAAATTACGTACGAGACATTAGCTGTGATTAAAGATAGCGAGAGATTCGTACGACAAATAGCGATATTGTTGGTGTACGTATTGGATTGTTCGGGAAATTTGCAGCGAAAGATAAAACGGGTCCAACCAATAACGAGATTGTAACGTATTCGGTGAACGAGATAGACAAAGACGAGGATATTGCAGCTACGATGAACAATTTCCTAGATAGACGGACGTAAAAGTTCGTATAAACTTTTCTGACATAGCTGTCTCTTTCGTTACGTAGCTACCTGTGACATGGACAACAGGGGAATTCGTTAAAATCGCAGCATATGGATTTGCGAGTAGCGTAAATTTCTGCAACTCGTGAGGATGATAAATAGAAAAGTGCAGCAATTAGGATAATTAAACGGATCGGTGGTAGAACGTCTTATTTGTTGAATTAGGTCAACGAATATCCTGAAAAGACTGGAAACGGTAAATCGCGCGGTCGTTTACGACGAATATCTGCTATGGTCACACGATGGTTAAGCAGCAGCTGGTGGAATGCTGGTCATTTGTAACTCAATAATTCTACTTCGTTTGGAATCCGGTAATCTATACTGCGGCTCGTTATTCACGCATCATAATGAGTTTCGCGTTACGCGCCTTTTCTCGCTGCGGACGGCTGGAAAGTTCCTCGTAATGAGTTGTCGATACTCGGTTATGGGTATTTGCGATAATTGTAATAGAGGAAACGTAGCGTAACGGATTTCTTGGATAGAATGGAATATCCGTGTTAATTCGTCCGTGCCATACGTACTTTTCGCAAAAGAACGTACAACGTTATTTTTAACAACGTCTTTTAATCGATCGTCTGATAAATCTTAATAAATCATTCCGTTTTTCGCTTCCAGTTTTTCCCGATTATGAGAGTTAGCTGGCAAAATTTTACGAACAGTCTATCTTAACGCTATAAAGTACTTGATACGGTATTTTAAATCGATCTGATCGAAAGATTAAACAATAAAATATGTGGTTTCGACAAAATTCGATAGATCATCGAGTGTAAGACTAGCTGGAATTATTGGAATTCATTTTTCAAACTTGGGTTACTCTTAACTTACTTACTAATACTCCTAATTCACTTTCCAAGATCCGAACGACGATATTTATACCTTTTAATACTCCGTTTCCATCGTTGCACTCGCTTCGCGTTACAATCTCTACGCAGAGATAAAAATAGAAAACCGTCTTAGCAGAATGCGTATCGATGTAGTCTCGTACGCGACTATTGCATCACGGATTCGATGTTTCCTTCGATCGCAGTCTAGGTATCTCGAGGAAACCATTTGTCCGCAAGTATATACGTTTCAAACGGGTACACGCTGAGCGTTGTGATAACCAACCTAGCCATCTATACCTCGAGTAGTACTTAATATTCACGACTGTATCGAATATCCCAACGTATACTATTTCTTGTGTCCTCCTTGAGTTTCAAGTTGACAACCATTCTTCGCGCAGTACGTACACCGTTTCGAGTTTCAACAAACTCGGCCGAACTTGTGCCTAAGAAATACACGCTCGCTCCTCTCTTTTCTCGCTGATTCCAACTATTCCGTGCTATGTAAACCGGGAGAATAGCGTTTCTCGTTCCATTGCTGGCGTGAAACGTACCTACTAAAATGGACGAAGCCGAACGATACGGACGGAAGAGGGGAGCGAGAGAACGTTACGACGGGGAGAAAGACGAAAGATAACCGTGAGAAAGACGTTCGATTTATTATACAAGAGCAGCAGGTGCAGTTGCAACTGCGGCGACGTCGAGTACGCTCCTCCTCGTGATAGGGTATATATAGTCGAGCTTCGGAATGGGAGAAGAAGTAGGAGAGTGGAAGGTAGCTCAGCATTGGTGGCGGCGTTGCGTGCAGTAAAATAACTGAGACTTAGCGTGCTCCTCCTCTCAACTGCAGCCAACTAGGCGGAGCTCTATATACGCGCTGCATGTGCATTGGGTAAAGACTCCTCCGCCTGGATCCTTGCGCAATGGAAAGGACCGTGCTTGCTTGTCTTGCTCTCTAGATACGCGTATTTCTTGTCATGCTTAGCCTACGCTCCTACACCTTCCAACTTGCCACATAGTCCTGCGCGCATCAACCCTACTACCTCTTTCGACACCGCACACGCTACTCTCAACGCTCTTCCTTTCCTTTCTGCTACTCTGCTCGTCGATCCTCGGTCGTCTTTACCGGATTATGCCAGTAATCGATTTCTTTCCTTCCTCGTCTCTCGTCGTTTCGTTGCTACTCGTAGCTCGTTAGGTTTCTTCGTATTTCGCGTATTTATACGGCGCTTCGAACATCTTGCCATTTGTGACGATTGTAATTTATCGTAGAACGCACGGTATAATTCGGAATACGTAGGTTTGCTACAAAGTCCTGGAAACGCGTCTCGGCCGTACGCTCTGTGGCTGTCGAATACTCGCAACGATACGAACGATCGGTCATTTTTACGAACACGGTCGAAGAAGAAACGATATGATAGGAAGGAAAGGAACCGTTCAAGCAACATCGATATTTCGTTTATTTTGTCTAGTACGCGATACTTGCAAGTTGAATCGAACAACCCTGTCACAGAGTTCTCTCAATTATCTTTAACGTTTCGATATTTCTTCTTCCGGACTGACTGGACCTAAAGTACGACGCGTCGAAGACCAACGACGTCTCACGATGTGCAACAAAATTGTATACAAAGTATCATCATCGGATACAGAGCCTTAAAACGCCAATAAAAATAATCGTAGCTTGCTACGTTTCTTAAAAGACCTAAATACATCGGCACGATGTTCGCTGCTGAGACAGCGAGCACGCTCGATCGCACCGTTTTTCCGTACCGTCGCACGTTCCTCGCCGCATTCGCTGTATATTTGCGGTAACGCATGGTTAAGCTCGTCGGCGACGGTTAAGGTAAATCGTGTGTATTCTTCTGGTTTGCGTTGGCCGCCACCCCTTTGGTAACTGTATTTCCGGATGGTTGGCACGAAGTTTGGAAGAAGGAGATGGCTGGATTCGCATAGATGCGCGTACAAGCGCAATGGCGATCTCCTATCGTTCGTTCCCCTTCTCCTCCGCTAACCTAACTCCTACGCGTGCTCCTACTCTTTCCGTGCTCGTCTTTGCAGCGTCGAGACGCGGCGCGACGCGGCGT
>NT_177184.1:628411-699385 GCF_000188095.3 Bombus impatiens | reverse complement strand
GCGGCTTCCGCCGTTCGTTTAACGATCCCCCGCCACCTTCTGCCCGGGATAGAAATAGATGCTCCGCCTCCTAGACGAGTTTCTCTTCGTCGACATCGAAGGTGGCGCGGAGGAACGCGCGCCGTGTAACGAGCACAGCCACACGGTCGAGAGAGGGAGAAAAGTCATCCGCTACGTGGGTGGATCTTGAGGTAGCAACCTCTTTGCCAGGTTTTGGGCGTGGTGAGGGAGGAGTTGGCTTTTATCGTATATAGAAGTCTTCCTTTGTATTCACTATCGGCCCGGATACCTGTACACCAGCCACAGACGTTATCCTGCCACCGGCTCCCAATTATCCTGTTACGCATCGATGGACCCGTTTGCGCGCCGATTTACTCGCTAAGCGATGTCCCGAGCGCAATCTTTGCGCATTGCAGACTCGAAAAACGATAGCTTCGATGTTCTGGTTTATCGCGATGCGATGCTCTTTCTTCTTCGTTCTTTTCAGCGATGGGAGCTTTATTTCTGGTCAACGTCTCGGGTTAACCAGTTTAGCTTCGACACTGTGTGCAGGGATGGGTACGTTTTAAAGAGTCGTCGAACAGACGTGCGCTAAACGACGATGGCGATGTTACGAATTCTTCGGAGAATCGTTCGGAACGCGTGTTTCCAGTATCGGTATGATCGACAAGATTGATTTCAGTGCAATTACGTATGGTAGGGCTTCCCTCAACTCGAAACGTTATGCATGTCTCAGTATTATTTCCGTTGGTTTCACTCGCCAATTGGACTAGCGGTATAGTTCAGTAGCGTTCGCTGCTATTTCGCCAGCCAATGATTCTGCTAAACTTAAGAATTTCTCCTCTGGCTTCCATGGAATCTTAAAAATCGCCAACTTCTATCAGATCGTCGCGGCAGTTTTATCTTTCCCGTGCTGTTTTCAAAGAAACTTTACGATTACGTACACTACGCTCGATACACAAGGTAGGTTCGGTGGAATAAAAAGGAAAGCATAGCCAGAGAAGAAGAAAGAACGTTTACGTACGTACATTGATCGTTGTTTCGCGTCCGTGTACATTCGGAACGAAAATCAAACTGCAAAATGTGCAGGCGAGGTGATTTGAGAGTCACTGGTGCGGCGTAACCCGCGACGCATTGGCAGTTGCGAATTTTCTCCGAGATGCGTCCCACGGATTCGCGCTAAACCTCGGCGCATACGTAAACGGAGGAAACGATGGAAGGACAGAGACAGCGGATAGGGTCAGAGGATGTTTGAAACGGGAGAAGAGAACGAGAAAGAGAGGCGAAAGGGCGCGGGAGGAGGGGGAAAGAGGAAGAGGCGTTTTGCAGTATAACGGGCCGCGTTGACGTTCCGTGCGGAACACTCGACTCGTGACAGAAATTACTAAACGGTCGGGGCACTCGTAGCTCGCACAATCGCGAGCATACGTAGTTCTACGTGTTCACGCACGTATTGTATGTTTCGCAAATGGGAGCAGGAATGAAAGGACGACAGGACGGCGGGCGCAGCACGCGGCTGAAACCGAAGGACGGAGAATCGGAGGAGGGCCTGCGGGGGTTTGAAGCGTGCGAGCCTCGCGCATATTAATCTGTTCGACCGCACATCAGCCTCCGCTTCGCCTCTCTCCGAATCTCGTTCGTTCGCGTACTTCATCTCCCAACCCGTTAACCGGTCGCGCACCTACGCACAACGCCTGCGGGAAATTGGCAAACTGCGGTGCCAGTCCGCCTTCCTCTTCCTCTTCCTCGTCCTCGTTCTGGACCACGATTCACGTGAACGTGTGTCGATCATGGTGCGCCAGCCACCGACGAATTAATATCGTTCCCTTAAACTGGTTCGTGGCGTGAAATTCCCAGTAATTCCTTTGTGAAACTAGCGGCGTCGTTGCCTCTTTCTTTCGAAATTACGAGAGATAGCGAACGATTAGAAAATTGCCGAAAAGTATCTCTTTCCTGTAATTTTGATGTCGATATTCCATTTCTCGAGTCTGCGCTGACCGATCAATTAATATCGTTTCTGTAAACCGATTCGTTTGAAATTCGTCGCGCTTCCTCTGCGCGTAAAAATTGCGTGATACGATATGGACAACGATCGTACGACTACCGTCTGAAACGATACAACGGTTCGCCTTCTCTTTGTTACTTCGACTTCTACGGCCACTTGTTCGCGTTTCTGATCGCCACCGACGAACGTCTGCAGTTTGGTTCGCGTGAACTCTACGCTAATCCCGTTGCAGACCGACCGAATTGTCCTCTGTTTCTCTTTCTTTAGAAATTCCAAGAGATACGAACGAGAATTGCACTGGTCAGAGCTATTAGAGGATCATCTTTCACGAAGCTGTGAGCTCGTAAAATTAATCAGGCTTGAAAGTACACGAGTGTTGATCGCCGAAACAGAAATTTGAGAAGATCTAAGGGGAGATAAGGCGCTCGAGCCTGCAGCTCTGTCAGGAGCGTGAAACGTCAACTCGGAACTAATACGTTGTACGCGATACGCAGCTAGTTTTTTTTCCTGTGGGCTAATTTCCGCAGATACTCGCGCGTACGTAGTAGTCTCGGACAAAGAAATCGGAGCTCGACGAACGAACGTCCGATTTGCTGGTGCAACTATCTACGCGCGTTCCTCGTAAATGTACGTACCAACGCACACCTGCGATCGACCGTCTGTAAATGAAAAAACACGACAAAAACGACGAGAAAAAAAAGAACAAAAAGGAATGAAACTCGTTCGATAAGAAACGCGCGTTAAATCGTATTATTTGTTTTGCTGGTAAATTGAAGGGATCCCAGGTACTTTCGAATCCGCAATGCGACTCGAAATTCTATCTGGGAACATAGTCGATAAGATTACACGGGTACCTACTGGAGCGAAACTCATGCAACATGATTTTATAATATCAACGACCAGTCGAAAGAGGTGAAAACATATGGAAAATACCATTGGAGAAACGACGGTGATTCGGTAGGGGCAAAGAGAGGCAGAAATCACGCGTGCGGTTTGCGGCCAGCATTTCTGACCGCCGAACGCCGAAGTTCGGATTGAACTGTCACCATCAGCCCGTACAACGCGGCGGCGTGCGGTACAACCACGTGTCGTATATTCGTTCGTAATAACTGCGGTCGACTAGTCACGACACTCGACCAACCAGCGTTTTATGGCTAACTAGCAAGGCAACCGTTCGTTGCTCATTTTTCTCGTTTCATGCTCTATCAGTTTAATTGCCTGCCTCGGTTAATGTTCGCTCCTTATGCAATTTGTCTTTTGCTTTTACGCAACCTTAACGTTATTCCCGTCAATTAGCTACCTTTTACATACTTCGCTAACTACTAGTTTCTATGCTCTTTTTCCAATCAGTGATTTATATTTCGATTTATATTTATATTAGAGTTCGAGGATACGGCCAATCGTTCGAAGAAGATTTTACAAGGCATTTTACAGCTGACTCTTCGAATAAATACGTATCAGACAGGAAAACGATGGTTAAACTCGATAATGTAAATTGAACGTGATTTCTTTTCATGGCAAGACGCGGGATTAAGGAATTAGGCATTGTATTCCTACTCGAGCGTGTATATGATGGGCCATAAAAATACCAGCGAGGACCGATACATTTGGTATTATTAGAAGGTCGAAACAAGATTGCTCGGTCGTTCGATAGCTTCGTATCTCTTTCCCTTCTTTGGCTTTAGCCCTCCTTTGGTTTTCTTCCTGGAGTGACGATTCCCAAGGGCCGCTGCTCCACCACTTCCCCTAATCCACATTCCAAATACTTGTATTCGGTATCCCTTAACAAATGGGTTTCTTTTTACCATAAAAATCTGTTGTAAGCAGTAAGAATGAAAAGCGAGGGAATGGTGACTGCAATTAAGCCATTCGGAGATCGAATTGGCCAACTGCTTTTTTCATAAATTTTCATTTCGTCGCTCGGATACACGTACGACTTCTCCAAAAGCGAACAACTCGTCTCGACGATCCAATTTATCGTACACACGCAAAGCATGGTATGTGTATGTATATACGCGTGAAATTCTTTCGCGATAAGCGTCGGAACATTGGAGTCACCGTACGAGACCAATTATTCCGTACAAAGTTCGAGATTGAGTTTTAACACGGTGAAGACTGTGGTGCGCGACTCGAATAAGCCTACGTTCGGACGCGAGAAAAGAAAATAGAAACAAAGAAGTTGAAAGCGCGGAGAAAGAGCTGTCATTTAGAAAACATTACGAATGAAATATTAAACGAGGCGGATTGCGTGTGTGAAGAGAAGTCGGCGGAGTTGGGTGTATCGTGCATGGGCATGGTAGTGGTCGTTTTCAGAAAAGACGAGGAGAAAAGGAAGAAACGGCTTACGAGCGAAAGGTTAAGCCGGGCTAAACTAAGCCTACCGGAGTAAGACGTTCTACCTTTAGCCCTTTACCCGTGGCGCCTTTAGGGATATTTACAACGTCGTCGCCCGGGCAGAAGCCGAGCCATGCAGTGAGAAATGGCCCCGCCGACAATTAACTGAAATCACAGCGGGCCAAGGCGGTTTGTCACTGTCTAACCCTCGACTACCGTCCCCCCCCTCTACTACCATCTCAGTTACTGCCATTGGTATTATCGTTAGCGCTACCGAGAGCTGTTAATGTTACGCCACCTATTACTGTCACGCTCTTATCGTTTACATACGGGATAACTTCCCATTTCAGTTTTTCGTGCATCGGTGGCCAAGACGTATCGTTGATCGATGCAGTGAACCACGAGCCGATGACGAAACCACCTCGCTGGCTATGTTTCATGCCTTCGATAATTGATACCGCGATCTTTTTATGGTACCACGCTGGTGTGACAACGACCATACCCAAATCCACGCCATTCCGTACTAACTGACAGCGAACCGTTAGGTTTTCACTTGACCTTTCCACATGGCCCGACATTACACTTTCGTTACATTACGTAGGGCAATCGTAAAGAGGATCCTCCCTTTGCCCCTCGACACCTACAAACGCCACATATGAAAACTGTAAGCATCGGACCACGAGACTAGTCTCGAGTCTTGTGTACAGTTTGGCCGTGATTTGGACAACTATAATTATACTTAATCATTTTCGCGAATAAATAAATTATAAAGGCACGGTCAAGATAAATTATTGCTCGACTACTCCTTTTTCATCGTTAATTCTACGCGACACCGGAATGCGCTTGTTACGATTACTTTGCCAATTTTTCGCAATTTTTCATAGGAATAACCGGCCGATAAGGTTCCAGCTGATTTGGAGGATAAAACATTTTCATCGGTGAAGTCAATTTATTATCAACGATAATTACATTCGTACGATTTACGTTATTTGTATTATATTTATTTGTCGCAAACTGTACGCTTAATGCTACGTTTCTTACGAACAACTATTTTTAGGAAAAATTTATTCGATGAACTCGGCGCGTGTGTTGTCCGCCGTTCGTCTGCGTTCCCTAGCTCTGCAATATAATTTTTCATGGTCGCAACGCTTTTCCAAGTTGCCAGCTACGCGTAACGATGCGCTTGTTTATACCCAGTCACTGCAACGATACGTTGCGGAGAGACAAAGGCTACGCTTCGTAACAAGATCTATTTACATATTTCTAAGAAATGTTGCCGTGCACTCGTGTAAAAGATAAAAGTTATGATACTTGGGTTGAAGGCGAGTTTCGAAGGAAAGCTCTATTCAGCAGGATTTCACCAATAATTATTATCGTTTGTGTCAAAGTGAAATCGTCACAATTGAAAGCACATAGTCGAAGTTTGATCGTAATAGGCGGCTTATTTCAGGCTAATTTTATGTACAATGCTTTGGGACTGACATTGTGTCAAGGATAGTCGATCGATAACGTTATCCGCGATTATGATAACCAAATCCTATCGTACTGCGATTAACGCAGATTTTTGATTCTGCGCGAATAGGGGAGCTTCTAACGAGATCAAAATTTTTATGCAAATTTATATTTGTATGGTTGTGATTAAATTTTGCAGCCAATTTATATGTTTCCAAAAAGAAGAATCTCCAGTTTGGAGATCCATCATTTTTCCTTTCAATTTCACGTTAAACGTCTTCTTCCAGACATTACGAATTTTCTTTCTTTGCTGATGTGAGAGCAAGACGAAAGATATTATAAATGGGATATTGGAAAGTACGTGTGACAAGCGTCCTACTTTCCATATTTTACGTCTTTGTGTCTTTTTCCCCATCTCTAAATTTCATACGAATGTATAAAAGTCTGCAATCTGTTTCGCGAACAGTTCAAGGAAGTTGCTAAATACACCGAAGAAATTTGCAAGACGATCGATTTACTGCGTAAGTAAGTCCCTTCTCGAACAATTCGATGAACACCGTGTAATTTCTTCTCTAGAGGGTTCGTGAGAAAGTCCTATGTCCAATTTGTCTACCACTATCGATAGAATAGCCGATGAAAAATTGAAATCTCAAGAGAATTTAGTTTTTATTTGGAAGAATTTTACGATCAATTCTCATTGAGAATTATAAGTAAATTATTTTGACGTGGTACTATAACTTGAATAACAAGTGTTTATCGTATGTTTGATTCTAGTTGAATCTAATGTTTAAATCTAATGTATTTTTAGCCTGCGAATCTGATCCATCGTGTCGAGTAATTGAGTAACTAGTGGGTTTTGGTGGTTGTTAATTCTTATGTTATATCTACTACTGAATTTGCATATTTCTTCTTTAACTGTAGGTATCTTAAGGCATTGTTTCGTTGGTAACATACCAACGTGCATCTATTAAGAATCCTAGAGTTTTTGATTGGATCGCAAGAGAACGAACCGCGAAATTCCAAGGTATAATCCTTAGAATACAGTTAACGGTGTAATGCTATAAATTCTGTGACAAAATTACAAGAGAGAAGCGCATGTCGTGTATCGATTTGTCCCGGCACGAGATCCTGAAATCACGTTAATACGAAACGGAGAGCGATATAATTTAACGAGATGAACGTACGAGTCTGGTGGTAGATGTTAGGTAATATTTTCGTTTTAATTGCCGAAAGAGAAGACGGATTTAAGTCGACACGCAGCCGTAGGTACAAGACTGAAAGGAAGATTGAAAGCATGTCGGTTGGTCGAGGATAATTTATTGATTTAGACGAGGCGAGAGAGGAACGAAAGAGAGGAAAAACGAGGCGATACAGAGGAAAAGAGAGGTAGAAAAAAAGAGCACGGCAGCGACTCTTCATCAGCGATTTAATTCGTGAACGGCGCGCGGCTTCGAGTTTATTTATTTTTTCGCTGGCTCGTGACCGGCGCCAAAACGAGGGCGAAAGAGGGACAAGATTAAAAATCCCCTAATTACTTAATCGCGTTACCCCGATACGACCGTGTCAAAGAGACGAGCGAGGCCAGATCCCTGTGCTCCGGCCGAAAGATACCAAAGAGGTAGCCCGCTGCCTTTCACCCCTTTTTTTCTTCTCCGGTTTTCAGAATTCAAGTGCATTATTCGTCGTCGACATTCGTCAGAGATTTACCGATTCATCGGTATTGAACTTTTACTTTTCACCACTTGGTCGTATTCACAATATCGTACCATTACGATCTCTCTGCAACGATCACTCGATCCTCTCCGAGTGTAATATTTCACTGGCAGAACCGATGCAGATGCGTTTCATGATTTTCCTCTGGTTCACTGCTCCAATCTAACGATACAAAATGGTACTGACGTTTCAAGAATCACGGTCAGATCGCAGCGTCTTCGGCAATTTTATATTTTTATTAATACAATTAAGGCGGTGAGATCTGCGTGAAGATCGAGTTCACCCGTTAAACGTTACAACAGAATTACATCGCTCTGAATAATTTCTACAATTTTGCATTTTTCAATCTTCTATAAATCACGTAGAATTTCTTACCTTTTTAATATTTACGAGACGAAAGTGAACTTGAACAGTGAACTCGACGTGACTCCGTTTAATTCGACGAAATTATTTAGAGAAATTTGAAACATTCAGTCGTCGTATCAGCCGTTTAAAAGCAACGCTATTGAAGATTGCGGAAAAGTAGTGATGTTACGAACGCTTTTTAAAATTTACCTCGCAGTTTACCATTATTTACGTTATCTCCCTGCAACGAACGATCTTCCGGTAGGACTTGTTTCTCGAAAATCGTATATTATCAACGGCAATCGTAAGCTGATAATAAACGTAGTCATACTGTTGGTAATTTAGTGTAAAAGCGAGACTATCGACGTTTACAGCGACGAAAATGAATACCAGGACAGAACGCGGTGAAATCGTTGGCGTGTTCGAACATGTCGTTCCTACGCGTTTAACAGAAGCGGTAAACGCGCCGGGTCGTTCCGAGTTGGGTTTCGGTTTTTGCGTGTGTCGGCTTCGACTTTGTTGTTTTCTAACATTTGACAATTATTCGGTAATTTATCAAAACGTCGGCGCACAATGGTCCACAGCAAGTTTCGTGCCAAGGGGATGCCCAATGGTCTCTCCTTTGTCAGCCTTCCATATAAGCGGTGTTCGTTAAAGTATTCATCGCTGATTTTTTTCATTACTACATCTTACTGACATTATAGTCCGTTGCCTCGTGTAACCAATCTGTTCAAGGAAAATTAAGGTTCCTACGTGTTAACGCCCGTTCGTACGCTTGGTCGAACGTGTTAAACGCGAAATAAATTGTACAACGTGCGCTTCTCAGGTGTACGTCGCGCTTGCGATGATATTTACAGCATTGCTTTCTCTTTCGTGTAAAAGTATTCCTCTTCTTCCGAACAAATCAGAGGATATAAAAAAAGAAAAAAAAAGAAGGGAAATTCGAATATGTACGAACAGCAAAATGTTCGATTTCGACAAATTTATTTGCTACAGCGGACGTAACGGAGCACGTGCGAGTAAGGAAACATTATCTCGTTGGAGGATACGCGGTTGATTTTTTCGTTGAATTATTTGGAAAAATTATAACACTCGGTTGTGAAATGACAGTTGACGAATTATCTGGACACCGGGTAGACTGATATCCGTGGTATGGAACGTGCTTTGAACAAGGAGAGAAGCGAAACAAGCATACGGCTTCCAAGGAGCGGTGGAACAAAACTATCTCATTGTGTGTTAATACGTTTCGCCGCTGCTGCGTTGCGTCGCGCCGCGCCGCCTCGGTTTCAGCCGCGTGCAACTGCAAGTATGCACCTCGCATACTGTTGCAACGCTACAAAGTCGCTCCTACCGTGATATTAAGTCGATGATTGTCTCGGACTTTAATTTTAAAAGGGCAAGTGCCTGATACATATGAATGACAAAAGAAAAAGAAAATGCTTTTTTCCTAGTTATCTCGCAACGCGTAGCGTATTTTTCTGTTCATACGAAGATTCAACGTTGCGCTAACGACCAGATTATCGACGACTGTAGACAGCGCGTAGATTCGAATCGACGTCAGATATTGTCGTATTTTGTTGGTCGTAATCGCGACCATCAAATTATCGAGTGACGACAAATTAGGTAACGTGGAAGATTTTTCTAGCCAAAAGAAGACTTTCTACTTGTACTATTTTTTTATCAGAGTAGCCGAGTAGCAGAGTAACGAATTGTCGTTTATTTTGATATTTTCAACCGCCGATAAAGTACATCGTGTTCGTTTCTGAAAATTCTACAATTAATCGAAGAAATAAGGAAATAAATAATCGTAGCAGGTATTTGAGAAAGCTGAAACGGACGAGTAAACGGTGGTAAAATTACGACAAACTGGTACTCCATTCGTAATGCACAGAAATATATGCGTGTAGCTCATTCAAAATAGATCTGTGGTCTTCCGAAAATGACGGAGTAACACTTGGGTGTTTGTTTGCGCGTGAAAACTGTCGGAACATCGAACCACCTGGATCTTCCGCTTGTCCTCTCGCGCCGTTTATTTTTCGTTTCAAAGCTGCTCTTGCCGGTGCTCCTTGAACCTCTTCTCACCGCTTGGTTCACGCCACCGGAAGCTCTCGAGAATTCTTCGCGCAAACTCGAGTATACAAGTTAACGCTGTTCGATGATACGCCGCAACCCTTTCAGTGCTAAGATTTTAATAACCGTGACGGAGGAGCCTCGTGTTTCCAGATCAGACGGTTTTCCATTTGATCTTTGCCCGTTTAAGCGTGTCTCTGGAAGCTTCTTTCTAAATGTCGAAAGATTCGACAACTCGAAAATTAAGAGCAACGAGTGCGTAGAATTTCGATCGAATGCTCGTAGAACGCTCGAAGAAACTCGTTAAAAAGCTCTTACACGCGTGAAAATTCATTAAAACTATGCAAAGTACGTAGGCGTGAAAACTGCCAGTAAAAAGTTAATATCGTACAAAGTACATTTTCGTAAGATGTATACTCCCTTTTGACTCCTAAAAATTATATGCTTTCTACTATATTCGAATCGTAATTTCCACTATTAGAATATTCCTTGGCTCGAATAGCCTTCCGATTCGAGTTAGTCGATATCCGTTCGTTTGCCACGAACGCTTGAAAATCCGCGGTCTACTGGCAAAGAAGAAACGAGCCTATGAAGAGAGTACGAGGGAGCCACGTACTCGCATGGCAAATTACTCGAAAATTCGTGGGCCAATTTTCAGCAGATTAGAGAAGGAGGTGTTGGTTCACGGTATCTTGTCAGGTTCGGCACATTTAACGGGTATGGGGGCACCACATATTGGATCATATCGTATCTTCTCACAGTCCATGAATAATGCATCTGAGAGGTCGCCCCTCTGGACCCATCGTCTCTCCCCCTTTCCTGACCATCTTCTACCGCTATTCGCCTTCTACACTGGCTACCCCCTCGCCTCGCTAACTCTCCTCTCCTCACTCTCTTCTGTCTGTTCTCCTCTCTCGCACGTACACAACACACTTTGGCCAGTCGCGTTCCGAAATCTCTTCGTAATTAAAGCTGCCATATATTTTACTTTAATCGAGGAGATCGGCCGGCTACCATTGGCCACGACGATTTATCACGTTCTCTGACTCTTCTCCTCCACCTCCTTCACACTTCATCGCGCCTCAAGAAGATTATACGGCCGAAGATGTATTCACGAATATGTACATATAATTGCACGATCCTACCGGGATTTCTCATCGATCCGATGTATACGTGTTTCATCTTTACCGCTGCTGCGTGTACGTGGATTACATATACAAACGCCGAGCCTGTCCTTTTGCTCGTCGCTTTGTCATGCGCGATAATTTGTCAGACTTCCTTGTAATCTTGGGTTATGGCTATATTGATTAACCCGATATAAATCGAGTTCTTGTAATAACTCTGCTGAATTTATCGCGGAACGCGCACGTTGTATAGCTATTTAATGCTTCCCGTTTTGCTTCTCTTCGTTCTCTTTTACACGCGATCACCTCTGCTGAAAGTTTCACGTAACTTTTTCTATATTTTTCTCCGTGGAGGATTGGTTGAGAATAGATAATGTGTAAACTAACGAGAGCAAGAGATTGCTGTCGCAACTCGTCAAATATATTTCTCAGGTGTAAGCGTTGTCCGTGATAATAAAGAGCTGCTGGCTGTAGAATGTCGCTGATGGGGTACTGCTGTTTTTCTTCCACTTTTGATGCGTAGAAGAAAAATCGGACTACGAGCGCCGGGGTTTGAACCCGAACGTTCGTAACCTAAGGCGCTAACCACTGCGCTGCAGTCGTCCGGTGTTAGTTAGCATCGAGTGGCGGTGTTTGTTGTCGAGTGCCGCCACATTTCGAATAAGTTAAATAATTTAACAAATAAATAAAAGTACAAACTGCCGTAAGACGCTGGTTTACTGTATTCGCAACAAATATTATATGTTCGCTCGCGGAAAACCCGACTCGTAGATGATGATCGCTAACATGTGTCACTTGGTATAATACTGTCTCGCTCGCGACCGCGTCCGTTTGTTTATACCGTTCCGAGGCGCAACAACAACGCGAGACGCTCTCGATCCGCCTCGTCCTATGGTTCGTGTGCAGTTACATCTCTCTATGCTAATTCTAAATTAAAAACACTCGTGAAGTTTCTTAATCTTTCGCGTGAATTTTTTCTATATTTTATTCTGTATACTAATTGTAAATTAAAAGTAGTCGTGAAATCTCTTAATGTTAAAAAATATTGCATTGAATCGTTGATTAAAAAATGTAAAGTAGCAAGCATGCGTTCATCGACGTCGATGAAACAACGATATGGTGTTCTTCCGTGAGGTGGTTGTCGGCTTCTCTCTCTGCCTCGGTAGATCGGTGGCAATGTCGCAGAAGCGGCGAGGAATCCGGTAGCCCTTAAATCGCGCTAGAAGCACCAGTCCCGCTGTCACAGTCTGCGAGGATAAATCTTGGATTACCACGCGCTCCCTTTCCTGATGCTTCTTTTCTCCTTTACTCCCGTTTCCTGAGTACCTGGCATCGCTCCATCTTCCTCCTCCTTTTCGCCCTTTTTGTATCTCCCTTTTCGGTATCACGGCCTTAACACCGTCTTATAACGCGCGACAACACGAAAATACCGTGTAGAACCCTCGCAAAAGACGCTGCGCCACTTTATATTTTCCTATTTTCCTTTCGACGATCGATCGAACAATTAAACCCCGGCAATTTCTTCCCATCTCTCGCACGGTTCTAGTTTCCTCTGTTAGTCGTCCACGGAATTCCTTAAAATCTAACTAATTAGCGGTTTGACTTATAATTTTTATTCCAAGCTCGTTGCTTGCCCGCCTCGTTTTCTCTGAAAATCCAATTCCTTCGATTAGTTTTCTAATGGACGTATCGATGATCGATGAACTGAAAACACCGCGAAACTCGTCGATACTCGTCGCGATGTTCGCTGGGTGAAACGAATTTCGTAGGTCCTCGCACTCGGCGCTGTTACGTCGAAGCTTGCGAGCGAATTATCGGTGTTAAACGCGATTTGATTAATCGTATTCGCGAGGATGTATCGGTATTAATCGACTAGCTACGAGAGCTCTAAATAATCGAAGTAAGTTTGTCGAAGTAACTTTGTTTCTCTAAAACGTTTTTCAACTGGTCGTCTACCGTGTCGTCTTAACAAGCGTTCGAACGAAACGAGAAAATGGAGAAGAAAACTAGCGGAAAGCGCTAGTGTGGGGGACGAGCAAAGGCTGATAAGGAAGAGGACGAGACCCTCTTCGTTTTCTCGGTGATCCGCGAGATGCCAGGAAACTCTCGGTAGATCTAGTCAGACATTGCCTGCCAAGAGTACCTCGAACGAGCCCTCTTAAATTAATTACAGGGAAAAGATCCTCGCATCCGATTCCTCCCCTGCTACCGCTAAAGCGAAGGCCGACGCAGTCAGGCTTGCTCGAGAGACGAACAGAGCAAAAGAGGGTTCTATGTACTTACTACGTTCAAGCGAGTGTTTAACAGCCGGGAATGCTCGTCAAACGAGGAAAAGAGCATCCTCGTTGGAAAAAATCTCCGCTCGTCGTGCATTTAGTCGTGAAACTTTAAGCAGCGTATCTACGATTTTCCATTTTTAAACGCCTATGGCTTTCGGTATTTGCTTCGAACCAGATACATTCGCGTCCTTTTTTTTTATGTCATAAGACTACTTTATTTTAATCGTACGGCTTTTTAAGGCCAGTTCGTTATCCTTCGTTATCGTCGAGAAACGAAATGATCGCGGATTTTGTCATTACGTGATACTGACAGAATCTGCAATCACTTAGTTGCCATCGGTTTTACGACAGCGGTATTTTTCGCACGATCGAATTACTCGAACATCGTTCCTGACTTTGTTACAAAACGAGATCTTTTACGGTTATCCAGCGAACATAATCGAAACTCGAGCCTTTTTTACGAAGCTTGTTCTCGTTGCTGACGAAGGTAGTCGATGAAATGACGATAGCTGTTGATATCTCTCGAAAATCATGCTTGCGATGATAATTATTAAAGTTGATAGGAAGTATCGTTCGCGTCGTTTCGTTTCATTTTATAAGAATTTTTATTTTTTGACAAATCGTACAAACTTATTCTTTAAATACAACTTACAATATAGTGGGATATATTTGCAATTGAAATGTAATTCCGTACGATCGTAAACGTTGACTTTTAAACTCGATGGAAAAAGTGTTGGAAAGAGAAAGTTTGTCGTCGCAAGTTGCCTGTGCAATGGTGAACTACGCTAGGAAGGGTTGCGTGTTACGGGACAGTAGGGCAAAGAGGGTAGAACAGCCTATCGGTATTATTCCGACCAGTCATCGGGACTTATACCGCTTATAGGATTACACAAGCATTAGTAGACAGCTTGTTCTCTACCATTTTGTACGAGATGTGTGATAAAGCTCGGTATTTCTACCAACCTGTTCGTCCCAACGAGTCGATATCTTTATTTATTTCGTCGCTTTCATTATTCACGGTATAATTAATTTTAATTCGTTTTATATGTCGTGTCGCGTACTTTTCGTTTCTGAAATTAACTAAACGGAAGATTAATATAATATCATGAATATAATACAACGAATATATCGTATCTTATCAATTTATACGATAAAAATAATCCTTGCGAATTTTTTATTGATTCTAGCATATCTTACCTGATATATTTAAAATATATTTCATATAAAATATGTAACAGATTTTATTCAAATGCTATTTATATACGTATCTGTCAAACACAAAGTTAAGTAAATGAATTACTTGGCAAATATCGAATAACTTGCGTGATAAAATTAATCGAAAAATTGCTATGGCCAAAAGTATTAAATAAAATTTCATTCGGTCAACGTGATTTCGTTGATTGTGATACGCTTTGAGGTTGATTCGTAGTGATTTGCGCCTGCTGCGATGATTCATTCTCTCACGCACATCTGAATCTGAGAGAATTAGGAATTATCTTCGAACAAGGAAACATTTAATTGTCGCGAATAACGTAAGAAAGCTCTTTTAGTAGTACTATAGTTGCCACGGTATGCAATGTGGTTTCTCTTCTCAAATTACCTGCTCCACAGTTTTTCAGTCTCACGATACGTCAGGTTTAGGAGTAGTTCGTTATACATAAATGCTGAAAGTAACATGAGTTGGAGGAAAGTAACGCGATATCGTTGCATATTTTTTAAAGCTACGTAGCGTCAATGATTTTCTGTCATCGATACTGTTATACAAATCTTCATTGCCCCTTTTTTTTCCTTCTCGTTTGAAGAATCTCCATACGCTTGTCCCGAGGAAACTACACCAATTAACCCTTAAATGTACATAGTGCGATCATTTGGCAATATCAATTATATTTCTTCACACCAAGATATTTTCTTTCATTATCTTACTATCTTCGTAATCTTATTATTGTACTGAAACATTCATAGAAATGGTGTTGCATAAACAACGAGTTAAGTTGTAATCGTACGTTCGAAATAATTACGCTATAGTTTGTTCTCTTTAAAATAGAAAAGTAGGAAAAAAGTGAAAGAGAGTTTGCGTTCCATTCTTTTCTCGAATTTCGTGCCACGTGAATTGTCAGATTTTTCGTCCTTTGTTATATTGGGTTGGCAACTAAGTGATCGCGGGTTTTGTCAATACCATCTAATGACAAAATCCGCAATCGCTTAGTTGCCGACCCAATATTTGCAAGAATCGTGGTTTCAAGAGTTAATTTCTTAACAGGGTGTAACGTAAGAGGCGTAACATAATTCGATGCATACATTTCTAAATGATTACTATGAATTGTCGCTTTCTTATTCCTTATCCGGTCTTGCGTTATGCCTACGTACCGTGAAAAGTAGTCATTTGCATAAAGTAACGATGCAAGAGTACATTGTTGCTTGCACGACACACGGCACATGTATTATCTGAAAGAACATCGTTTATATTCGTCTGAATATACAGGGTGTTGCTAGTTCTCCCGCTGGAATATTCCTAATAAACAAACATAGGTTGCTGCAACTTTGACTTGCGACTATTGTACTTGTTGAGAATTGTGCACTTTAGTCGTAAAAATAAACGTATGGAAATACTCACAGTACACGTAGAAATGATATTAAAATAGCTTCAGATTTATTTAATACGTGATGTACAAGATATTCGTAGATACGCGTTGCACGCGTCTCGGCAACCTTTTTGTCTCGCCATCTTCTTTATCACCGTACGTACGCACAGTTGCATTCTTCTGTTTTACGAGACGCTGCGCACGCACATACTCCCACACACACTCATACCCATATATGTGTGTCACTACTACGCGGCCAATCCAATGTAGCACACAAAATTACACATATCTCAATAATACTAAGAAAAGGTTAAAGAGCGAGTGTAACATGCAGAAATTCATAAAACGTCCAAAGTGGAGTGTAATTGTCGTAGCATACGAGGTATTTCTAGTAACTGGCACGCGCTATAACTCTGTCCCGAGCGAAGTTAAGCTGCGCTCTTCTTTGAAACGTATCTGTACAATTTCTTGTACGTCTTGCACTTTCTCATTCTCCGGAGGAACAAGACAAAACGCAGGGCGGAATGCTCGTGTTTGTGTCTTTTTTTTAGTCTTTCGTGCGTTAGATTCGACGAAATCGACATTGAGATATCTTTCAGACTCGGCCTCGTTGCATCGTTTTTCCACCCAGGCACCCGGATACTTTCTCGTTGAGCAAAAATCCTATGGTTACATTTCAAAAAAGAGTGCGCTTGGTCTTTGCATCTGCGTTGAAGCACAACGGTGGAAGATTTTTCTCTAACTTCGCCTGCAGCAAGGTTACAGCCTGTCCGAGTTAATTGGAACTCCCTGTATAATACATAAACTAGATTTTTACTTAGATTCCATTTCTTCGATTTATCAGTTAGGTCCGCAAACGTCTAGAATTGCACAGACACTCGCAGTCTACTGGTAATGTTCGGCTGGCAAAACGAGAAGCACCCTCTATAGTACATAGACTAGATTTTTATTTAGATTCCATTTCTTCGATTTATCAGTTAGGTTCTCAAACGTCTAGAATTGCACAGACACTCGCAATCTACTGGTAATGGTCGGCTGGCAAAACGAGAAACACCCTGTATAGTAGAATCGAGGAGGATATCGCGAAGGCGAGTCGCAGGCCGGTATAATTTATTTAATTATATCGAATTCACGGTGAGAAGCGCGTGCCTGGAGTTCTCACGGTAGGACAATAAGGACATTCATTCGTCCGTTCGAGCCACGGTGGCTCGGACAAGCGGTTTCTCTTAGGTCTTAATCGTTTGCCACGGAATGCGCGTTTAATGCAAAAGAGGACACAGGCGGCTTGTGTTTGACTCGGCTTGTATTTTCTCTGGCTGTCCTCGCGACACCAGGCCACTTACTTTACGAGCTGCTCCATAGGCTCCCCGAGTTCCTCGAGCTCCGAACGATCTTGCGAAATCCTTCGAGTACCGCTTGACGCTAATGATGCCTACTATCTAAACGACTAAACGACTAAACGTGGCTAAAACGATCTCTCCCTCTCTGTCTCTCCCTTTTCCCATTCGTTTCCCCGATACTCGTCCTGTCTCCTCTAATTAAATTCACGAGTTTTTAGGATGCCAGGATAATCACTTACTCTCGTTTATACGTGAAGTATCGCGCTATTATCACGTCGACTGGCACACGGTATTGTTAACAACGACCGAAACTTGGATCACGTTGTGAGAAAAGAAACATGCACGTAAAACACATATATATTAGAATATTTATGGCGTTGGTTATAGTTATGGTGTGTCTCAATGCATGGTGGATCTGGCAAGAAATATATAAAATTCGCGTAGCGTTGATGATAGAACGATCGACTCTTTGAAACGTTCGTCGTTGATAGTTTTATTGAAACCGATATTTATCGAGTATAATCCAGTGTGCATTCAATAGACTTTGAACATCGTAAAATAAGATTATCGCGACGTGCGTCGTAAAACAAGATTATCGATTCATCATCGATTCGTATAGTTCGCTCTGGTTATTCAGCAGCGGATATTCTACGCAAGCTTCGCTCGATCGAGTACAGTTTCGATAAAGAAACACGTTGGTTGGAGCAAACATCCGAGGACGCGCGATACCAACGAAAATGAAAAGGAAAACGAAGGAACGAGACGCGTCTAGGGAAGCTTTATAGTCGAAGGTTTGCAGCCGGACGCGAAACCACACTTTACTCGATGGGGTATACACCGGTGGAGGAGACACGGTAATAATACGTGAACAATATAGGCAAAGTTAGGTACTGGACAGGTCGACACAACGAAGGGGTACCCCATTGCACACTCTGTATGAAATATCAACCACCGTGAAACTTGAACGCCCTGAGAAACTTTGGGGCCATTCTCCGTCATCTCTTACTTTCGCTCGATCGCCAATCTGCCCGGTTGCCACGAGTTAGGACACCAAAAAATCCCCGGAATTTCTATGAAAAAGCAGGGAAACTGTGTGGCTGACCAGGATCAACGTTGTCAGAAGCAGGCAGAAGCAAAAGGTTGGAATATAAGAGGTTGGAAGGCAGAGCAAAGGCATCCTGCCCGTCAATATTCACTAAACTATGCGCGAGTATATCAAATGCTGGCCTCGCTTTGCTTTATGAAAAAGTTGTAAAATTAATAAAGAATCTTGCTCGGTCTCGTTCCTTATTCCCAAGAGATCCGACGATACACCGAGTCGAGCTTCTTATACCGCGCCATCATCTATACCATAGCTCTTTGTATATCCAACGTTTTTTAATATCGTCGTTTTCAACTCTGCCAATCACACATGGGTTCTTTGAAAATAGTTTTTAAAAATTTCCAAGTGTCCAAGTACTAGGTTGTCCGAAAAATGTTTTTCTTTGGCAAACCTGTTTTTTACAACAGCGCACCTTCGTACAGACGTGAAACCAAAATGTCTGTGAAATGTCAGTCTGAAAGTCGGTGCGTCTATTATTTCCTCACGAAACGAAAGAAACTTTTCGGACAACCTAATAGTTTCTGCAGGTTCGTAGAACGTCGAGTTTCGTCGAGATTGCACGAATACGACGAATAGATAGGATCGAACGTTCTAACGATAAACGCACGTTTACACTAGGTCTACGTGCTGTCCCAAGTTGGTTCGTTAAAATTTGGTCATGCGTCTTCCTCGGGAAATTCGAGCTGGAAATTCGTAGACGCGGAAGGAGATTTTGGAAAATTGTGCAGGATGGTGAACGCATCTTGCTACGCTAATAAGTTGAAGCATGACGTTCGTATCAGATCCTGTAGCAGTGATTGTTAAACTAATATTGAAACGGACGATTCGGGAACCGCCGCTATTTATGTCCCCGTTTGAACTGGCGGACTTCCGCCGCGGGATAATACGGTTAACCACGTTGGCCATTAGTCTTTCCACAATCGATACACGCCGGCTGTTACAGTGAAAATCGACGTCGATTATCATCCAACAGCTTCGATGGCTCTTGTCCACCTTTCCCATCTTCGTTCTATCATTCTGACTTGCAGCCGATCGAAGAACCAATAACTTTCCTCGCTGCGCTATATGTTGCGCATAGACGTCACATAGAAATACATCAAACTGTAAAATTAGCAAATGCGTTTATAGGAAATTCAGAGCGTAGTATAACTCGATTCCGACAAACAGGCGACACTCGTCGATCCACTGTCTGATTGTACGCTGATTTGTTCAAATTCCTGTATCGTTGTATCTTCTCGTTTGAACGAATTTTTTGAATCACGCGTCGAACAAAGTCTTCTTTGATCAGTTCTCGTCGTCAGGAAATTTTTCCGACTTTCCTCCACGATACGATCGGTATATTCTTAGATACAGAGCGCGTATCTACCTACGTGTATTTCTCATATCGTTTTATAAATTTTTATTTGATCGAGTTTTATCATGTAAGAAATTTGCCGCAACAAATGATTGCCACGTTGAACGCCGCTTCTCGATTCTCTTTCACCTTGTTATCATTGTTTTCCGCTCTTCGTGTATATCTTCATTTCGATATCGTGCCGTAGCTGAAAAGGTCTCACGCCGGGTATCGAGCCGGCTAACTCGTCGCAACGCAATCCACTCTCCGGTTCCAGTCTGAACGTCTCGTTCTCTACTACTTGTTCTCTGACAGAGTAACCGAACTGTCTTCCTTCCCTGCGATGTTCATCCTTGCGAAAAAACGACCTCGTTTTTTCATGCACGTAGAGCCTCGTCGTTGTTGCATCTGCACTTTGATGCATCCGCAGGACGTGCAGATCATTGGCGTTGAATCGTATTTCAGATATTCTACAACGACCACGGAAATCGCGTTATCTCTGCCTTCCATCCTTTCGCACTGTTGCTGTATTAGCAAGAAACTTGCTACGGCTCGCATCGAAATGTAGTTGAAATTGTCGTCAATTGCACTTTCTTAAAATTCAAATATCGCCACTGCTTTTAATTTCAACGAATTTTTTGAGTCACACGTCGATACTTCGCTTGATCAAATATTTCCACGAAGTTTTCAGTTTCTTTCGTTCGTACGAAGTTCCATTATTCGTAATTGTGATCTTTAGCGACGATTTCCTTGTAACGTGTCTGGTTCGTTTTGTATAAATAGAACCTTTAGTAGTACAATTGCACGAAATATAATTTTCTATATCTTCGTATAATACGTTGCATTTCACGCATCTTCGCGCTTTCAAATTCCTTCGAATAGAAATCTAATCGAGACGACAGGGACTTTCTTAAAATCGGTTTAATCATTGCAATTCGTCTTTGTAATCTTTCGCACGAAAACAATGATCGGCCGATCGTGCATCGTCGAATCTGCCTACATTTGCGGAAAAATTTCCAACGACCCATCCATCGTCTCGTGATTAATCGGCGAAGAATCGTATGAATGAAGAAGAACGCGACGAAAAAGAAGAAAAACGGAGAAGCTCGAAGCAAAAGTGGAACTTGGGAAAACAGTGCGGACTGCCTAACATGGCGCACAAAACGATTGTGAACCGTGCGATTGTTGCGCATCGTGATCACCGCAGCTGACAACCGATTCTGCGATCTTAATCTGGTCGACATACTCGCAAGAAGGGAGAGAACTGTCAGAACGTAGGGGAACGAAGAGAGAGAAAGAGAGAAAACGGAGCTGGAAGAAGGAAAAAATCGGTAGCTGGTCGATTGAGAGGACGGGAATCCGTCTGTCGGTTTATACGGTTGAGAGACCGGATCAAGAACCTTGAATAATTCATCGAGAAAGCGAGACTCGTTGCTTTAGCTTCGGTGCAAGGACTGACGTTGTTCCTTGCCTGTTTGCACTGTTAGTCGATTCGCTTTCTACCCTACCTCCTCGTCTCGGCTATTTCTGACACCCTGTATCAGCCTGTCTGTCCGCTTCGTGTTTCACCATGTACATCGAATTTTTCTTACCCATAAAAGTACCTTACACCAGCGATTCTCCGTTTCATCCATGCAGACATTGTAATTCGAAGCTCGTTGTTTAACATTAGAAATGTCACAGCAGCGAAAATGACTGGTTCTACGATTTTAGAAATTTATCGACCCTCGTTTAGGGATCGTGGATTCAGATGGATTGATAATAGCAAAGATGTACTTCGTAACGTGGAATTGCTTCCGTAAGAAAGCAATAAATCAATAAATATAAAAATGTTCTATTATTAGGTATTTTTTAAAGACCAGTCATTTTCACTGGTTTTTGGTAAAAATAGCTTTGTGTTAACTATCGGTAGTTCTGGTGTCAACCATTATCTTCGTACCACGTGCATCGATTTAGGTTCGATGCTGGGTTTTCGATCGTTAAAAATCAAAGTGTAGGTAGGGCGAGTAGGTTTGACGTTGGGAGTATCCAGGACCGGAGTGTAAAAGCTTAGAAAGGCGAAAAAAAGACGAAGGAATAGGAATGAAGGATTCACGGGGAATTGCGAAGGGACCATGGGGGAAAAATGGGAATCGAGTTTCAGCGTTTCTGCAAAAATGAATTTTTTTTTTCGATATATAGCCTAGTGAGTTTATATTTCCTCGCGTATCGACGTAAAAAGCTCTTGTATTCTTCCTTTTATTTCTAATTTTTATTTATAATTTGAAGCAGTATAGAACAGGTTAAACTCCAAAGAATGGAAATCCTTTTTTCGTCGTACGCCTCAATTTCTCGTAATTATTTATCAATACTCAGAAAATTTAATTCGCAATACGTACACATAGAGCTTGCGAAAGGACGTTTAACTCAAAATTCGTTAAAATTGCCCCTTTCTCGCGGAAAATAGAAGAAGGTTTGGTCCACGTACTTCGCAAAGAACCGTTCAAACCTGTAAAATTGTATGGTTGTATAAAATTCGTGTCGTGTAAGGAAAATGAAAAACTGATACATTTTCATAAAATGAATACAATACTTTGTTAAGTAACGTACACAACGTTGCCATTTAATAGACAAACCTTCAATAGACGAATCATAATTCTACCACACAAATACGATATCTTTGGTGAATCTTCCCGCGTTTCCCAATGAACTTTTCAAATATTCCGATATTAGGAATATTCGTCTTTTTCCGTTTTAATTATTTCTACGCGAACAGTCACCCTCTTTTCGGTATGAAGACGCTTTAAAACGACGAATGAATAGAAATAACGTTTGGAAACGAAACTTGGTTGGCGTTTAAGCGAGTATCTTTCGGTAGGACGAAGTTCCAGAAGATTGCTGTCAAATTTCTTAAGCAGCAGGAGAAGCTTTTTTGTTGCTAACGCGACCGTTAAATTTTTCATACGGGCGACTAAGGGGGCAAAAGGCGCAGGTAAAGAGAACCGTCTTTGAGGTTCTTTTCGCCGCCTAATTGTATCGGGTGTCTTAATCAGTGTGTAAGCTACTAAAGTCGAAAGTCTGGAAGAGGGGAAGGAACGAAGAAAGAGAACCTCCGCGTTCTGCATCTCAAAGGCTGAATTTTAAAAGTGTGTTAAGCCCCTGGCATTATGCTCGCTGCATTTATCCTCTCCGAACATGAATTTAGATTGTGGCTTAGGCACGATATTAGGCTACGTGCTTCTATCCACCGAACCTAAAATATACCTTTTTCGAACAGCTATTCCCTTTCTTCGTCTACTTTCTTTCTTTCTTCAATTTTTTCTCTCCCCCTCTACGCGAATATAATTACAGCCAATACGAGAGCAAAGTCCGTGCAATATCCACGTTGTGTCTTATCTTGTATCGTCTTTTTTTTGTATCGTTAATTAACGCAACGAGAGACAGGTGAATTGTAGTCGAACTGCAGCAAGATTTTTTCTTCTATCATTTCGTTCCTGTTCTTCGAGCGGAAGTAGCTTTCCGCTATTCTTCCTTTAGCAGATCTAACGTATTGTATTTTCGTATCGACATATAATTAATCGTCTGGAACGCGTATCGAGTCAGCGAGAGATTTATTTCAAGGAATAACTCGTATGTTATTCTTCGATTCGTAGTTTTGTTATATGCATTTTCCCGTGGAATTTTGATCGTTACGTACAGCTGTTAAGGAGACAGCGATATTTCTGTGTATTATTAACAGAGGAATAACGAAGAACATTGATCGTGGCTTTAATTCGGTGGATATGAATTGCAATGATGGGATTGCTTCAGATGAAAAAGGGTCTTTCGTGATCAACCCCATGCCACGTGCTGACTCGATGCTAAAAGCCAATATAATGTTTCGTGAAAGCAACCACGACGTACCAATATCGATATTAACTTGGCAATAAATTAATAATCCTTTACTTTTGACTGGAACGATCAAAGTTCAAGTTCAAACTCAAGCCAAAGTTGTCTAATAAGCGCACGTTTTTAACGTCCATGGAATTTCCTATTGCGATACGTAGAGAAACGTATTTGAAACGCGTACTTAACAATAAACTTTCAGCTTCAGAGATACATACGTATGATTCCATTGAATCGAATAATAGTTCTTTCCCGATGATTATTTCAAAAGTACTTGTGAGACGACAAAACTATTACCTCTAACGTTAAGATATATCGAAGCTCCAATATTCGTTCACACTTTTCTATAAAAAAAAAAAAAAAAGAACAATCCAAGTTCCTTCTTCATGAAATAATTCCAAACTTTCGAGCATTAACACACGTGATATGATAATTGTTTGAAAAATATCCAGAAAGAGTTCTAACAATCTTCTTCAAAACTCCAAAAACACGACGAACTTTCGGTTTTACATCTTTTATACCTATTTCGCTTCTTATACAGGGTGATTGGCAACTGGTGGTACAAGCGGAAAGGGGGTGATTCTAGGCGAAAAGAGAAGTCGAAAATATAGAATAAACATTTTTCGTTCGAGGCTTTGTCTTCGAGAAAATCGACTTTGAATTCTCGCTCGGTACGCGTGCGGTACGTTGCAACGGACCTCACTGTAGTTCGTTGTCTCGATGGAAAAATTAAAAAAAATTTTTATTCCATATTTTCGACTTCTTTTTTCGCCTAGAATCACTCCCTTTCCGCTTGTACCACCAATTATATAAACCACCCTGTATATAATATATTAATGTTACAATAACCAATATGTTAACATTTGTCGAAACAGTTTGCATGAACTCTATAGATGTAAATGTGTATACTATGTATAACGACCGCTGTATAATATATATTATAATGCATAGATGATGTTGATGACTGATGACCGTTGTTATGTGGGTGATTCTAGTGGGGCCTGTGTTCGGGGGCCGATGCGGCGCGGAGGCGCTCGGGCTGGGGTTAGGGCTGTCGCTGGGCCCGGCCTACAGGTTCGCTCTGCCCCCGGGACTCGCTGCCAAGACCACCCGCTGCCTTGTATTCGACCAAGGTAGGCCTACCAGCCATCTTCATTGCCTCTACGATCTCAGATAGAACAGATCTCTTCCACACGATCCCCTACCCCCTTTCATTTAAGTATATTTCATCCCTAAGGTTGTTGCTTCTTCCTATTCGATCGGCAACTGAGTGATTGCGGATTTTGTCGATATCACCTAATGGCAAACTTCGCGATCACTTAGTTGCCAACGCGATATGTTAGCTTGTCCGAGAAGATTCTTTCGTTTTATAAGGAAATAATAGAGGGACAGTGTTTTTCCTTTTATATTAGTTTATTGAATTATGCACGAACGTAATAATAGAAATATAATTCAATAAAATAATGTAAAACAGAAATTGTTGTTCTTCTATTATTGTCTTACGGAACGAAAGAAACTTTTCGGACAACCTAATATCTTCGCCAGTATCAGATTGCCATTTCCTTGGGCGATCTTTAAACGTCTGTCTCCTTATTTGCAAGAAAAGAATTCTGTTTAACTCCGTATCGAGTTTAGGTGTTTAATAGTCTACGCGAATTAAAATCTAAGTGAAAATTGATCGACATTTAAATTTTTCGAAGGGAATTTGTTACAATATCGTTTAAACAAACTCTCTGAAAATCCATTTACTCGGCTGATCGTCGATCGCAATTACAAATTTCGTTTACCATTCAGACGATAGGGATTTACCAACAAATGATACATTTAGGCTATATTTTTCGCTGTGATAAGAATTTAATAAGTTTACTATTTAGCGATGAAAAAGCGTAAAAGATGACTTAAACGCGGTCCTGAAAACTGAACGATTCCACGAACGGAATATGCGAAAGCAATCGAGTAGTTCTATCTGGGATTCGAAGGATCTATAAATAAGTATTATTTCTTCGACAAATATCTATATTAACCACTGACAAGTACGATTTTCGCTTGATGGACAACTAACCCTGTTTTCAATCTATTATGCTGCTTAATTGAATAACGAACGTGTATTGGGAAGATTTATTTTTCTAATTATTATTTACCAAGAGGACCATCGGCCAGATATTTGAACTCGTCTAAACAACGATTAAACGCAGGTAATTCGATCGTCGTAGCACCTAGCAAGCGTTGTATGTCGTGGAATCGACAAATCACGTTAAGCCTGTGCGTCGTCAAATTCTAACATTTCCCAACAGAGTGCTGATATATAGTAGGCTTAACAAACTTCGATCGGTAGGGTAATGCGGCATGGCAGAGTTAGAAGATTAGCCAAAAATTTACCGTCACGTATTTGCTGGCTAACAGCGACTCTAACGATCGCCGAAACGAGGACTGTTACCTTCTTAACGCGCTGACTACGGTTTATTCAATTTTTTCAAACGATTTAAGCGAAATAAACTTCACGTGGATTAGCAAATGTTCAACGATGCGAATGGTTTGGATAAAAAGAAGCAGTCGCTTTGGTGATTTCGGCTGGCCAGAAGTAACTCGATGAATTGTTTGCCATTTACTCGAACGCGGAACAGCTGTAATCTGAAATCTAAAGGGTCCTTCTCAAAGTCGATATCGTCCCGTTGATGAATTTCGGCTTAGGATATCGATTTTAGTGTTCATTGCCGCGAATCTGCTGTGCTTAAAGTCGGCCATCGATCCCCGAAATCCAGCTGCAAGATCGACTTGCGCGTTTGCACGGACTAAGCCTACGAGCTATGCTCATCTTCGTGTCCACAAATCTAACAAGACCGATCGTAAACGAGCTTGCGCTTTCGTCAGCCGACTGCAGTCTGGTTAAACGTCGGCTACGTACACCATCTACGTTAGAACTAAACACCTGCGAGTAACAGGAAAATTTCATCCATCTGCTAAATTCTCGAATACGTAATTCTACGAACATTTGTCTGATCTGTTTAGTTTAAAATTTAAAATAAAAAAAAAATGCCAAGTAGGAAATTTGAGATATCGCGGTTTCCGTGATTTTTACTTGTCAAATAAAATTATACTTTTTAAAGATCGTTGCGAAATAGATATCGGACCAAGTGTTTTAGAACGTATCGAAGAAAGACAAAAGACCTCGGTTTGTCTCTTCAGTTTCGAAACGACGGATGGAACATTTCGTCGAGACAAGGAATATTGTACTGAAAATTAATTAGTAGGAATTTTAATGAAAAACGATCGAAAGTACGAAACAACAAAGCGTAGAACGATCGATTTGACGATACAACGTGCAAAGTAATTCTATTCTGAAAGAAAGCGATACCTTATATGAGAAGCAATGAGAAGAGCAAAGCAAAAGTAGGTGAAAAAATTCGATCTGGAAACACAGAGTCCCCTTCTGGCTTCTAAATTATGTATTCGACGATAACTCGCTAGGATGCACATGATTCGGCTATGAGAGGTGAATTTCAAAGACGACAAACAGTGACTCGTTTCGGGTTTTTCTTCGCTCTCCTCGATCGTCTCCTGGCGCTGAAACGACGACGAGGATCTTACCGGAGAGCAGATATTATTTTTCATAAACGCGGCGTAAATGGTCGTTTCGCGTGATTGCATGGATCCAGTGGGATGAACGCGTGTGTTCCTGGTTGTACTCCGGTTGAGACGGAGCGGGTAATTCCGCCGATCCTATTTAGCCCTCTTCCTTTTCTGCCTAATACGATCGTGAATATGCTCGGCTACGATAAACGCGTGTATTTTTTCATCAACGATATTTTCATTCCTCTCGAAACTACGAAAATATTATTCTTTATTTTACCAATTGTTCCTCCTCTTCGGCTGAAACCAACATAACAAGATGCAGTTGTATCTTAAAGTTCCACTTGAATTTCAACTTTATACGAAATAATCAAGGTCACCGCGTATCGTAAAACGTTCTTGGACCGATAAATATCGTTGAAGTAATTAATTCAAGAAAAACTCTACATCTTTATTTATGTACATCTGTGACCTGGACACTGCTATTACGCAGAAATATTGTAAATATTTTGAGAGCTGCATATTATTGTACCTTTGAATATACAGTATGTTTTGGGCAGAGTCGGCGTGACCTTTTGCGAGGCCTGAATACACGTTCAAATGCTACACTTGAATTTTACAACGAGGAATTATTTATTGACAAATGTTGAATGATCAATGATGGATATTAAATAATAATACAACCTCTATTTTTTAAGCAGTTTTTTAAACAAACCCAAGTAATATTTTTTCGCAGCGATAACGCAAAAAACTATCGATGTAGTTTAAATTCTCTAAAAAGTACATTTCTATGAATTTCGCCTGGAATTTTTTATCTAAAGTGGTTTCCAGAATATGCGGACTTTATGCAGGACTTTATGATAACAATTTATTTGATTTTCACCTCACACACTATGCCTGTACTTATACTTGTTTCAATATACTTTTCTATTACAAATTCATCCACTCGTTGTTCGATCAGACAACCTCAACCTCAACCTCGACAAATACAACAAGCAGGTTCAGCGAGAAAGAATACCAAAAATTAGAAGATCAGTCGGACGATTGTACGAAAAATTCGCGTTAGATGGTTCGAAAAATCGATTCCAAAGAAACCTGTTAAACTTCAAAGAAAGATAAAGCGATCGCTATACCGTCGTCGATAATTATACCGACGTTTGCTTACTTTTACCAAAATGTAACTTAGCTAAAAAATTACAAATAGAAAGACTCTTTGATTTTCCGGAGCAGCTTTAAAGAAAGAAAAGAAGAAACGCGGCTTCCACCTTGTTTGAATTCGTTTACTTTCTATTACTAGGTTTTTATCGAGGGATGAGATCATTATGCCGGTCTCTCTGCCGTTTCCCCTCTGCCGGTCTCCATGTAACGTCTTGCATCGCCACCTTTTCGGCCAACATCCTCTCACCCCGTGGTCCTCCTCGCCCCGTTTGCTTCTCGCCTCTTCGCGCGACAGTAATTTTACTTAATTAAATTCCGTTCTTTCTGCCTTTGCTACTACGACCCCTCTGGCCATATCCCCATCCCTCTATCGCCCACCGAGGATCGTCAGTGATTTTTCTCGCATCTTTTCTCTCTTCTCGCCTCGCAGCTTCAAACGATTTTTCCACGATTTCGAGCTCGTCCCGGCTGGCTAAGAGCGTTCACGATACACAGACGGGAGATTTTGGTTTTTACAGCGATCGCGCCCCGAATCTGTCGCTTGCTGCGCGTTTCCCTGTATTTTTCGATATTATTCCAATTTTAGTTTTCCGATTCGACCATAATACGTCAAGAAACGCACGCTGTTTCGCATTATAGACACGCGTACATTTCGTTTCTCGTAGATTCTCGATCTCGTTCTTTAAGAAAAATAGAAGATTCTGTATATATTTTATTGAACACGAATATGTTGTCTTGGTTAATTACTCGAATTAAATTTAAATACGTCGTTTGTTATACGAACGTACGAAGCATTTGACGCAGCTTGAAAATGCATAAAATATTTTTTTTTAACTATATTTAAGCGCGCGATCCTTTTTAACTTTGAATAGCTTCCTGTTAAGCTACCTTTATAATATTTTGTCTTATCTTATCTAACATACTCGTTCTCGTTGCAATTTTATAATCTCGGTAAATTAGAATTGAAACCAAAAATATGCAGAGACCTCGACTTGAATTTCAATTATTCGACAGAAAAAAAAAATGTAAATATTGGGCAGAAAAGCGTCTCAGACTTGCGATCCTCTTCAGCTTTGAATGGCTTCCTATTACAGCTACTTTTACGATATCTTGCCTTATCTTATCCAAAGTACTATTCTCGTCGCGAAATCCATCTTCTCAATTTTATAATCTCGGCGAATTAGAATTGAAACCAAAAATATACTCGACACAGACCTCGACTTGAACTTGGATTATTCGACAGAAATAAAAATGAAAATATTGGACAGGAAAATGTCTCAGACTTGCGATCCTTTTCAACTTTGAATGGCTTCCAATTAAGCTACTTTTACGATATCTTGCCTTATCTTATCCAAAGTACTATTCTCGTCGCGAAATCCATCTTCTCAATTTTATAATCTCGGCGAATTAGAATTGAAACCAAAAATATACTCGACACAGACCTCGACTTGAACTTGGATTATTCGACAGAAATAAAAATGAAAATATTGGACAGAAAAGTGTCTCACGCTTATCCTCTTTGGTACATCAATTTCGCGTCTTTGGCTCTGTTCAAAACGAATTCCACAATTCCCAATTAATCGATACGTACGAAAACCCATAACGATTGAAATAAATTAATCTTAGGGTGTAATTTAAAAGAAACATTCAATGGATCGCTGATAATATCCGCGTTTATGCACTTCGCGCGATGCGCAGAGAGTCGTAAACGAGAGAAAAATGTCTGTACAGTGGGTTTCCTTGCATAATATTTGCGGCTACTCGTTAAGCGGTGTAAGAATTAAGGGGTGCGAGAAGGGTGGCTTGGCGAGGACTAGGGGGCTTCTTATTACCACTTCATCTGCAATTAACATTTATGGACGGCAACTGTCTCTGCTCGAAAAACTAATTAAATATTCCGTGGCAGGCTGGATAGGGTGTTTATCGTCGACCTTGGGAGTAAAGAATAAAGAGCGTAGAAATGAAATAAATAGATAAGAGAGGAGAACGATGTTCGACAGACTGTTGACCATTAAACCACTCGTCTTATTTTTATCCAGACATCTCGACGAATAGAATGATAATGGAAGAACGAGGGCGATTTATTTTCTACGATGTAACGCGATATAAAAAATGCAAAGCAGATTAAGAAACGTTCGATCGTTTTGTCACCAAGTTAATAATCGACTGTGCGTTTCGAAAGGAAAATTTAAGCAGCGAGTTATTAGAACGAACACGAGTACAAGTACAGTGATAATAAATACGACGGACTATGATTAACTGCGTTAAAAAAAAAATATAGTTGTTATTTGTAGTAGTTGTTCATTTTCATTTTAATACGTAGATATTGTCTGGCGCGATAAAATAGTATTTAAAAAGCAATTTTTTAATTACGCGATCCTATTCACTGTTCAATTCATTTTTAACAACATTGCCAACACTTTTAGCACCTCGATCAATATTCAATTATATAGCTAATATTGTTGGTTCGATATGTTTCTACTGTGACCGTGTTCCTGTATGCTTTTTAAACGTTATGGTTTTAAATAAATATTCCAACGAATCGTGTTTCATTTTAAACAGTCGCGTTCGTTTTATTACCGTGTTTTGTAAACTGTTGCCATTTTTTTTTTTTTTTATTTCTGTATAAATTTGCGTAACACCATGAATGATAATTGAAATCAATCTTAATATCTGTTAGAGGGGAAACACGCTTGTGTTTATGTCGAATCCCGGCGCACCTGTAATTATTTTTCATCCAATTTTTTCAACCTTTGACACAATATACTATGTATTAAAATGAATATTTCACGGTTCTCCTCTTTACCGCGATGCTCGATTGCAAATTAATTACTATCTCTTCTAGAATCGATACCAATCTATCGCATTCATATATATGTGTGTATATATATAGCTATGTGCTTTATTTATTTTTACGTGAATAGTAAGATCAAAAAAAAAAAAAAAGAAATTAAATTAACGATACGATAAATTAATTATTGGTAAAACCGCAGTTGCTTGACAGTAACGTGTCATGCAGCTTCTAATTATTTATTATTATTATTTATTATCTTTCTTCTCATTGTCCTTGCCCTCCACGTTAGGACACACTTTCAGTTACGACGAAGTTTTTAATTAGAAGAGACAGAACTTAAGAACGTAGAAATGTTATTTGCATGCATTGCTGGTGAGAACAATTTATCAGTGGATTCGGAAGATACATTTCTAACGCGTCGTGTCGCGCATATATTAACAGGGATCGATAAGAGTTGTTAATTCCTGTCGATTATGACGCACGTAAATAAATCTTCATTTCCAGAGTTTTTAATTCCAGAGACACGTTTTTCCTCGTTTCACTTAATACGTCGCGTGTTTCCGGAATTTTGTCCAATCGGCAGAATGTTAAAAGATATCGTAGATACTGTACGTAGGAGGTTTTAATCGGAAATCAATGACCGGGAAAAAAATACAGGTGATAAAATAATCAGTTGAAAAAGATCGTATCGATGACAGGAAATTAAGGAAATTTATTAAAAATAATTTTCGCGATAACAAAAATGAGGTGTTTTATACGAAATAGAAACAGTTTCCATATTTTTCACGATGATAGCTATATGTTCGAAATACGTTGGAAATTCATAACACTTGAAACGGTTGAGATTACATTTTGTCAAAATTTACGCGAATAACCCAAAAGATAAATACTCTCTTTTTTTTTTTATCTTTACTTTTCACATAAATGGAATCAGCTTTTCGTAGTTTGTCACGTTGCTCGATGCATTCGTTACGACTTTTATCGCTAATTATTAATTGATCAACAAGCACCGCTTTAACAAGTACCTGCATAGACAAATAGCATGGAAGATAGAACTTGCAAGATTTCCTAACAATTTCCAAACAAATTCCAAAGGCTACGAAATCGTCGAACCTGGAAACTTCGCGTTATCGCGAAAGCTTACGGTTGTTGCTAATAAAAATAGAAAAACGTTTAACCCTTTGCACTGCTGCGTCGAGTGTGACTGGCCGTCAGTTTTTATCTCGGCAGTTCCTTTGTCGAGTCCCACTCGACGTTCTTTCATTGCCATCTTTTTTCGTGGAACGTGCGAAAGAAAAGCAGCATCGCATTCTGGAAATTGTTTCGAGATACGTCACACGCTTAAAAAATACGACGATAACGCGAATAAAACTGGTATCTAAGTGAATTTCTTTCTTCCTTTATTTATTTAAATTCTCATATTTTTTTTTAGTTTAAGTAAATTTCAAAGGAAACACTTGAAAGCGTTGGCAGCAGCTGCTAACGAAATGGAAATAAAATTCCGAGTGCAAAGGGTTAACGCGTTGTAACGCAACTTTGATTCGTCGAAATCGACGATATTTCCATTTTCAAAGGCAGATGACTCGGTTGCCTATTTCTTTGTGCGATCAAACTCCTCGTGTAAATAATATCAAAGAGCGAGGGAAAGTAATAGGCAGAAGATTCGCAGAGCGAAAAAATCTGCAAAGACCGGTCGCGTCATAAACCGGACGTTCGAAGCTTTGACGAGGGTTGTTAGTGTTCCGCGAGGGCTTCGGCGATCTTAAGAAAAGTCGTAGATGTTACGCGCGGCAAATTTTTCGGTACAGCACCAGAAGATGGTCGATTAAGCCGGTTCACAGGCCGCCTTCCGGCTCGGTAGACCACGCCAGGTATTTTTAAAGGTGTGCCGCAGTTAGTGGGCAATGGAGCCGAGGAATATATAAATTTTAACGGCGACTATGTTGCTTCTTAATATCCTCGTGGCCAGTTTTCGTCCCGAGTTACTGCCTTTCCTAGTACACTGTGGTGTACTGCTGGTAATCGCGTTGCACCGAAACGCCGGCTTTTGCGGCTTCTCGTCGAATCTCGTCTTCTTCTCACGCTTCTTCCGACCACGCTCGTATCTCTTTATTCGTTTCACTGAAATTTGTTTCGTTCGTTGAAATTCAGCTGTTGAAATTCAATCGGGCAACCTGTTCATCTTTGGAGAGTCGTCGGTTGTTACGTGGCTTGCGATTCAGCTGTTTATTGAGGTGCTCGATCAACGCTGTACGTCGGAAGGATGCTGTGGATGCTATTAGGCTGGAAACTAAGTTCTTTTTTTTTATTTAATTGTTTACATTCACAATTTGTCCAGTTTGGACATTTGGTAGAATTTTGTAGCTGTTAGATTATCATGTGGGTGGCTATCCCAGTGGGATACCATCTGTTTGCTAGATTGTGTTCTTTGTGAGGTCTGCTGGGTGTTTCCTTTTCAGTCTTCTATCCATGTTTGGAAACCAAGTGACTGCGGATTGTGTCGCTAGGTCGTAATGACGAGGTCACCTTTGCCTTTTGTAGTTTGTAATTTGTCTTATTTGCTGTTGTTAGAATTTAATCTTAAAGTTAAGATAAATAATCTGTGAAAGACACGATGTTTATGTTGAGATGATATTAGGTGATATTTATTAAACAGAAATACAGAACCAAATGTATTTCAAATATAAGCGAGTGTTGTGGATTGTTGACAGTTCACTCTCAGACTGATTGTACGTAGTGACTCATGGTCCCTCAAAAGATTTTCAACTCCACTCTCTATACAGTAGTGAGTACGACCTGTGCAAGTGTCCTGTTCAAATGCCTGTGTAGGTGTCTGTATAAGATTGATATCGTTGTATTCCAAGAGCTGTTATTTGAGTGGTAGTTTCCCGGTAAATGGGGTAATGGATTTATTAAAAAAAAGAGTATTTTAACTCGTTGGATAAAATTCAGCGTAGAATTTTGTCGAATAAAGTATTTTAGGAATATTTTAGGACATTCTGCGAATAGATTCGAAGCATTTTCACGTAGCACGAGATATAATGGCAGCGCGCGTAATCCATTTCTATGGAAACACGCGAAACATTTCGTACAGATAAACCGTAAACTATTAACAGCTCTGTCTGCATAATGTAGCATTCTCGAAATTTGAAGGATAGAAAGGGGAAGAAAAATTTGACGATCCTTGGGACGAATTCGTCTGTTTATTTATTTGTTATTTTTCTAATTATCGCCAGGTATTTATGAAAATTGTTATATTTATTTGCCGCACTACTAAATGTAGATGGGAAGAATATCTAAAAGGAAAGAATATGCAGAACCGACGAGGAAAAACAGATATGAGAAACGTGTTGCGGCACATTTTTGCCAATACAAGAGAGAGAATAACAAACAAAAGTGCGCGCTTTGTATTTTTCGATGGATTACGCTGATGATATTTGTGCGTGCGTATCCTGAGCGGTTCAAAATTTAATCGGAATTATTCCGTGAAAATTACACGCGTTACAGAGGTCAGAGGAGCTTTGTAATCGTCGATCGAATCGAAACAGTGCAACTCAGCACGCGCATAAATTCATATTTTATCGCAGAATGCATTATGCATCGTTCCGGCATATTTTAGCTGCAGTTTTTGCTCTGTTGCATTTCACCCGCATTAAAATGAACCGCAGAGTTTTGCTATGCAACGTGTTTTTAATCGTGCGCGTTACAGACAGGTTTTGTAAACGGGGCTGAGGCTATTCGAGTACTCTTCGCCACGTTGTTCGCGTATTTTTCATTTTTCACTGTATCAATCCCACGAATTTATCGAATTTTATTTACCATTCGGTAATTTTTCTTTTCGCTCCATCATTAGAATACCCGATATGGCGGATTTTTTCCACCAAAATGTTCCTGCTATTTCTTATTGCCCGATAATTATGCGAAATTTTTCCCATTCGATCGTATCCTATTCGAACGTTTATTATTTCCTGATTTTATGTCTCTCTGATAAACCGGGTGTCCGCAAAGTGTGTGTAAATTGCGTGTAATATCGTACGAGCAAAAATAGCAAGAACGTGTCGCGTAAACGTAGATTGACGGAGGATTCGTCGCAGTGTGGCAAGAAAAATTCAAAAATGACGATCGATTCGTCTCTCGTTTAAGTATTACGCTGAAATTATAGAAGCAGTTTCTTTGTGTTTAAAACCATCGAACGTTAAACGATGGAACTTTGAAAGGAAACTTTCGCGTTAACAAAGAAGCAAATGGAAATCAACAGATAAATAGCAGCATCGAATAAATATCAAAATTTCGGTGATGTATCGTGTAATTATGAAACGATCGAACGAACGATGAACTGGATTTCTTTGGCCAGGACTAATTAAACTGGTAATTAAAATCGAGAAAGTAGCTGGGAAGGGGGAAGAGACAGCGAATCCACGGCTATTTTCTTCTCAGACGCCGGGGAATAAGACGAGATCTGTTAATTTATCGTAATCGTTCGGTGTGACTAAGTAAGTGTGCTGCGACGTTCTGCAATATTCTTTATTAAAATATCGAACTGCCTGACGCCTCTTCCTTCTCTACTTCCCTCCAAGTATTTCACCTGCCACGCAACTTAACGAAATACTTAGATTTTTAATATGCAAAGTACGAGAAGTATATATCCCAATGGAAATTAATTAATTGCATAGAAGATCTATTTTACGCGAGTTTATAATTTTTATGAAGATAATTGGAAAAACGAAGACAAATTTAGAAATGTATTTCCAAGTTGAAGAATTAATATTCTATATATTAGGTTGTCCGAAAAGTATCTTTCTTTCGCAAATTTGTTTTTTTACAATAGTGCACCTTCGTACAAACGTGAAACCAAATTTGTGAAACGTCGCACTGTTAATCTCAACGGAACAAAATGGATCGTACGTAATTCGACAAAATAATATAAAACAAAATACGTTGTGCGTCTATTATTTCCTTATAAAACGAAAGAAACTTTTCGGACAACGACAAAATAATATAAAACAAAATCGTTGTGCGTCTATTATTTCCTTATAAAACGAAAGAAACTTTTCGGACAACCTAATATATGAAAATACAACGATGTCACATATACAAGCGAACGAACAATATTCGTTTAAAAAAACCAGAAAAAATTGGTTTTCGATTTAAAGTATATTTCTCATATTCTACCACAGATGTTTTTTTGTATCGTACCACACAGATGTTAACGCTACGTATTTGTTAGTCGATATGTTTCAACCGATACGCATCTCGATAAGGATCTGTCGATTTACATTGGAATAAAATTGACTTACACTAGAGAGCACAATATACGCATTGCTGTATATCATGTTTCCTAGAAATATTATAATGTTTTACGCAAACGATATTCTCTTTAGTACCACGAATTAACTTGCCTCTGTACTTCTGATGGTTCAATTATTCAATGCATTTTTGGTAGCACACAGTTTGTTTGGAAGTCGTCTTACTATCAGGTTGTCCGGAAAGTCTCTTTCGCTTCATAAGGTGATAGTAGATGAACGACAATTATTATAATGTTTTATGCAAATGATATTCATTTTTATACGACGAATTAACTTGCCTCTGTACTTCTGATGGTTCAGTTATTTAATGCATTTTTGGTGGCACACAGTTTGTTTGGAAGTCGTCTTACTATCAGGTTGTCCGGAAAGTCTCTTTCGCTTCATAAGGTGATAGTAGATGAACGACAATTATTATAATGTTTTATGCAAATGATATTCATTTTTATACGACGAATTAACTTGCCTCTGTACTTTTGGTGGTTCAATTATTCAATGCATTTTTGGTGGCACACAGTTTGTTTGGAAGTCATCTTACTATTAGGTTGTCCGGAAAGTCTCTTTCGCTTCATAAGGTGATAGTAGATGAACGACAATTATTAGAATGTTTTATGCAAACGATATTCACTTTTATACGACGAATTAACTTGCCTCTGTACTTTTGGTGGTTCAATTATTCAATGCATTTTTGGTGGCACACAGTTTGTTTGGAAGTCGTCTTACTATTAGGTTGTCCGGAAAGTCTCTTTCGCTTCATAAGGTGATAGTAGATGAACGACAATTATTATAATGTTTTATGCAAACGATATTCATTTTTATACGACGAATTAACTTGCCTCTGTACTTCTGATGGTTCAGTTATTCAATGCATTTTTGATAGCACACAGTTTGTTCGTAAGTCGCCTTATTATTACGTTGTCCGGAAAGTTTCTCTCGTCTCATAAGATGATAATACGCGAACAAGGATTTCTGCTTTTTTAATTATTTTATCGAGTCAGGTATGATCTAACCTATGAACCTGGTAAATAAAAATTAAATTTTTCTTTTATCCTTCGTATACGTACGACGCACTTTTTCTCTTTCACGTCTCGTGCATTATCCTATCGGTTAAAAAATTCTTTGCTTCTTTATTTGTTCGCACTAGCGTATTTAGCGAAACACGAAGCGGAGAAGCAAATGAAATCTGTTCGTTTTTGTCCATCGAATGTATACCAAACTTAATCTGCTCTCTTTAGGTCGTAACGAAAGAGGCGAACGTTACATGCTCTTTGAACAGGCTGCAAAATGTTTTGCATTCCCTGCTGATTTGTTTGCTTTGTTCAAGACCGAACGCGACGATCGAAAACAGTCTCGTGAAAACATATTTCAATATCCGGCCCGCGTTCCTTTTTTAACAAATACACGTTTCAATATCCATTTCCTGTATAACCTGCATTTTTTTTCACCATAGCGTTTTTTTTCTTTCTCCTTTCTTTCTTTTGCAACTCGTTATCTGGTATATCGGCAATGCTTGTATACGTGGCGAATCAAACACGGCTCACACTGATCGACCATATCTCCGCTAGTTAAAATCACATAACAATGCGTTTTTGTTACTTTCCAGCGTATTGTACAGCCACTGACCTACTTAACTTGTCGAAAAAGCGCTACCACGCACAGGCAGAGAATATTTTCCTTTGGTCCATTCCGTGTTTCGTCGAAATTCATTAGCCGCTTTCCAGCTTTCGCTCTTCGTACTTTCGTCCAAATCGAAAGTATCTTTGGCGCGTGATATGGCCACGATCTCGCTAATAATTAGCATTTACATTCGATTTATTCGCTAATGGTTACGTTGCCTCTGATCAACCATTCGCGAGTCGTTTCGACTTGCACCGCGGCTGTCATTTATTTTTCCGCATATGTATCGTTTATCTCCAAAATTTGCATACAATTGCAACGTCCGGAGCACCGTGTTTGCGCGGCCAGTCGCTCGGTCGATTAATTCTTTGATAATTAGAAAATTATTACACACAGGGTTACTCGTAATGCTATTAGAAAATGATATCTTTCGTGCAATCTGCAAGCATCGATCCAGGGAACAGATGCGCTCTCTCCGTAAATGAAACGCTGTCGTTGTGAATTAGGATCATCCTTCCGCCCTTACCGTCTTCCCAAGAATCGACCAACTTGTCGCGCTTTCTCCGTCTCGAGACGACAGTCAGCAAAATTCGGCATATCCACGCTCAACGTTATTCTCCTGCTTCGACGATTCCTATTTTCTTCTTTATCTGGAAATTTATCTTCTTTTAATCGACGTATATGTCGAGCCAAAATCCTGAATAGAAAACGAAATGAAAGAGAAATTGAAATCACGCCCTATCGCTTAAAAGTACGTAGATGCTTACACCTTTCCATGGAATATAACTAACAGTTAGTCACAACGTTTGGAAGAGAAAGAGCCACGTTTGTCACACATTCGCTGTGATTAAACGACGTTTCGCCAGAAGCTGCGCGAAAAGCGGCTTTTTACTTGCAGCGACCACGTTAATTTCGTTATTAACGTAGTTTCGCCTTTGCGCGAAAATGAAACGCCAGCCATCGCACTATCCACCGTCTAATCGACGAAAGTTTCTTCAGCGATTAACACGAATGTAAAACTTTAAAGTATTCTATACATAGCTGAGGTTGGTCAGGACAATTTGGACAATAAGTTGTCGTTTTCTACAAATTCTTTCGTGCCTTTGTTCGGTCCATTCGACGTCTTTTATTCGCATAACATAGTTTGCATGCGCGTCTAATGCTTCTTCCGGAATCATTTTTCCGAACGGCGATATTACGCTGACTCCGTCGAAGACAAGGATTTTTTGCATTTTCAGACAACCTTAATAATTTTGCAACTAATAATCGTCTAAATATTCTAATATCTATATTTTTACTTATTGCAATTTCGTAAACCGTCAAAGCGGTTACAACAGAAATTCCCAGAAAGAATCGAATGTCAAGTTTTCCGTGCCATTTGATTCCTTTTCTGATTGTGGCGGCATAAGAAACCATTTGGTCGGAATAACCTATAGCACACTTTCCTTCGTTATATTCAACAACAGCTAGTGGTTTTAACGTTGCGAACAAACGAAACGAAAGATCATTCTCGAGACTATCGCTTGAGCGATTCGCATCACTAAAATATCGATGGGAGCATCTAGCAGAGAACGCTTGGTACTGCTTGGCCTGACGGAGATTTCTTTGAAAACACGCGTGGCAGTGAACGTGTTAAACCTCACCGACCAACCGCCCTCTACACATACATCTCTAGAAATTGGTTCCACCATGGTGGAACAGCGAAAAACATCTTAACACCCACGAGCAGCAAGCCGCTACAAATCATCGCAACAGCGCTGACAAAAGCCGAATCGAACGTTATCTTGTCGCCAGCCCGTAACTTTCGCAAATTTTCCCGCTACGATCTTGCCACTACCAGCGGAGAACAAATCGCATCGCAAGCACACATTCATCGTATGGCAACGAAACGCAACGTTGGTGGAAATTTGCCGGATGATCGGAACAGTAGGAGATTGCCGATCGGTATTGCAGGTACACAGCGTTTGGCCACGTTGGTCCGCGTTTACGTAAAACACGCGTCATCTTTCACCATGGATGGATGTCGGTGCAAACATAGCATAATCACGATACGTTACTATTTGTCAGCAGGTCGTAACCGTGGATGGGGGCAGAGGTTGGCGGTGTAATAGAGGGATGGGGGTAGTGGCGATATCAGGGTGGTCATAGTTGGCGGTGATTGGGTGAGAGTATATTTGGTAGTATGGTGACGGTGTGCGAGGCATCGTAACAGTGGTGGTGGTGCAGCGGAATCCACCTAAGCCCCTCACACACGATAAGCATTGCGATAACAGTCGACCCATCCCTCTCCTCGATTCCCTGGCTACCACCACGAACCACCAACCCCCACGTGTCACGGCCAGCAAGGGGGCTAAGCGCTTTAAATTTTCACCGATTTTCTTTAAACTCGCCGTAGGGGAGGACACCGGCGTGGAAAAGAAAAGGACGGAAAAGTGGATCGGAGGGAAAACAATCGTTGTGCGTTTGGAGGCGCGCAAGGCGGCAGGAGATAGCGCTGACGGATAGGGCTGGCTTTCGAGGGACGATGAGAGCTGTTTAGAGATTTTCGAAACGATAACGCGCAACCACGGAACGTTCGAACGTGTATGTGCCAGGTTAAATGTACGCGCATACGCGAATCCGTAAGCGGCGGCTACGGGGAATTCCCACTGATTTAGTTTCCTCCATTTTACCACTGTGTCGCGTCCTCGAACGCGCGGCTCGTTCGTTCTTCCTCACGATTCTTTTCGAGCTTTCTTCCTTCATATTTCTATTCCTTTTCGATCGTTCCTTTCAATTGGATCGTTTGGTCGCGCGATTACCAGATGCAAATGTTTTATGCGGTAGGCGAGAGAAATTTTAATTTCGTCGACAATTGGGTTAGATATCTCGGATTGATCGATCTGGGTCCGCGAGAAAATTTGATCGATCACGCGTATTTTTGTCGCTGATATTTTAACAGCTTTCGTTCGACCGGATAGAATTTCCTTGTAAAAATATAATGGAACGTTTTACCGTATGGCGTTTAGAACGTACGTGGCTGCACCTACTTCTATTTCCTATGCTTGCCAGGTATTAGGTTCGCCGAAATATGTCTCTCTTTCGTAAATTTGTACAACGTACAAACGACAAAATAATATAAAACAAGAAACGTTGTGTTGTTTATTATTTCTTCACGAAACGAAAGAAACTTTTCGGACAACCTGATATTTCTAATTTTCTTCCATCTCTTCTCTGTAGAAAGAAGCTTTACGTTACTCGGATTAGAAACGTAGCGGCATATGCGTCTTAGGATGTTTCGATTCGAAGGTGCCTCACGTAGTTATTTTACCACAGAGAATTAACACTGTACATAATAACGCAATAAACAAACTCTGGACGAAGCAATTTCGCTACTACGCGCAATCGACAACCGACGACAAGTTCGAACCTTTCAGTACCCCCCTCGACCAGTATAAATAGACAACTATGTTCTCCAGACATAGTCAGTGCGTCGGTTGCGCCAATCAATATCGGTACATCGAGTCATCGAGATCGTCGGTCGGGCGAATAAGTATAACGAATCAGTCTCAGTGTCGGTAATGAGTATCGGTAGCGCAATCTTACAACGAATAGCATAGAGCTAAAATATCTGTAAACGTAGTTAACGAAATCAACTAGTCTCGTTATTAATTTAACCAACAACACGTCTCGTCGTCCACCACAGAAATTTGACAAGTTTTCTGATCGGAGCAGATCGAGTTATCGCGACTGCCGTATGAAATGTTTATACAGGGTGGTTGGTAACTGGTGGTACAAGCGGAAAGGGGGTTATTCTACGCGAAAAAAGAAGTCGAAAATGTAGAATAAAAATTTTCCGTTCGAGGCTTTGTTTTCGAGAAAATCGACTTTGAAATCCGTTATAACGTACCGCACGCGTACCGAGCGAAAGTTCAAAGTCGATTTTCTCGAAAACAAAGCCTCGAACGAAAAATTTTTATTCTACATTTTCGACTTCTTTTTTCGCCTAGAATCACCCCCTTTCCGCTTGTACCACCAATTACCAACCACCCTGTATAAGATTCAAGCGCGGCTATCTTTGCATTCTTCGAAGTAGCTTCTTCGTTCTGCGATATTCTACGATATTTTTCTTCGTGTACGTTGTAATTGCGATATAATAATTTTGGCTGATCGGAGAGTAGCTGTTGGAAGCGCGCGATGTAACGTTGAAAATGGCAAGTGGAAAAGTTAGAAGTTTGCCGGTGATGCAGTTTAAACAGCTCGGAGGGTGACAAATTCTCGCAAACGACGCACTTACGCGCACGCAAATCCACGTACGTGTGCGGTGCGATAGCACACGGGGGATTCTAACCCGATTCACTTCCTTCGATTCTATTTCTTTCCCCACGCGTTCAAACGCGATTTACAAACGCCGTAACTCGTGAATCTGTTTAACGCTATCGTGGCGTCAACATTTCCGTCTCTCCATCTCGTCGTTCGTTATCGATAATCTCCCGCTACGGAAAAAGAAAAAATAGTATTCAAGGGTCGTCCATTTGCTAATATTTACGAGCTGGCTCGTATTGCATTTGCTTTCGTCGCTGCGTTCTTTCCACGCCAATTTTTATTACGTCGTTTTGTCTTTGGCTCGTTAAACTTGAAATTACAATTGTCGTTACACCGCATTGGCCAATTGTTTCGTTCCAAGTGTGGCGATCCCGACAACTGTAAAGTATCGCGTACCATTCGCGGGTCTTTAAAATCGTCGCACTTTAACACCTTCACTGCCACGTCACCCATATTCGGGTGACAGCAGAGTTTATTTTTTAAACGTCTTCTATCTGCGTGACATAGTTTGCATGCGCGTCTAATGCTTCTTCCGCAATCATTTTTTTATATTATACTGACTCCGTGGAAGACAAGGATTTTTTCTATTTTCAGACAACGCTAATAATTCTCTAAATCTTCTACTATTTACATCCTTCCTTGTTGCAATTTTCTCATACAAGTAAGTTTATTATCTCTGTTGAGAATCGTGGATCTTTGAAGCCGAAATAATGTTATAGGAATACTAAATTTATACTTGGGATTAACATTAGAATAGTAATATTTTATGGACGATTTCTTATATATTCATCGATACACACTTGCACGCGTCTCGGCACTTTCTTCTATACCCGACTGTAAACAGACTGACTTTCATTCATCTGTTTACATTCATCTGTTTTCGAGACGCTGCACACACATACCTCCACACACTGATACCCACATACAAGTATCTCTACTACGCATTTAACCCAGCCCAACACAGAAAATTATACATATGTCAACGATCTCGTCGTCAACGAACAGCTCAAACACGTCACACGGATCAACATCGCCAGGTAATCGCTTACACCGCGATCGTTCTGAATCTTCTCGCCAGACGATCTCGTACTCTCTCGTACTCTCTTGCCAAGAATCCTTCGTTTAGGCATCTCGTTAGGAATCTCCTGCGTGGAAACGTGGTCGAAAGATCCATCGACGAGCAATCGGTGGATGAAAACGCGTAACCGATAAAGTGCATCATAGATCGAGTAGATCGCGACAGGTGAACGCGAGCAGGAAGGAAGGGCAGCAGGGTGGTTGGGGTCTTAGGGTGACGATAATAGCCGGAATCGTTAGCGCAGAGTGGATGGGCAGAGATTGAGCGAGCGAGTGCGACCCAAAGAGACAGAGAGACAGAGAGAGAGGTCGCTGGTAAGCGAAAGCGAGAAACCAAAAGATAGAGAGAGAGAGGGAGAGGGAGAGTGTCGTCGTGCTCGTATGAAGTACTATCGTAGCTGTCGCGTGGGCAGCCGCTTTATCGCTTTAGCGTCAGATTAATAAGCCGCACGCTCGGCAGTAACACACCCACACGAACGTACCTATACAACGTGTATATCACTCCGCGGGCTCGCGCATAAAGTCACGAGCTCGCGTGCAAACAAACGCAGCCGCGTGTACGCGTACACAGCGAGTCGTGACCGCCGGTACACGTTGAAAGCCCTTAGTATTTATTTTATTTGGCTTATTCGTTTCCGGCGACGTTACATCGCCGTTTGCTGGAATTCAATCTCCGTTCGTGTGAGTGCCGACCGTGCTATGGTCCACGTGCACACAGATTACAAACGTTACTTATATATGTGTGTATACTGTACGCGTATACCAAAAGGGCTCGCGCGTATGTACGTACGCATCTCTCTCTGTCTCTCTTTTAGCGTGCACCTCTGCTACATCGTGTCTCTACATGTGTTATTCTCTCTCTCTCTCTCTTTCTCCCTCTGGCCATCTCTGTTTGACTTCGTGTACGCGGCTTTTGTGTGCATGCGAAGAGAACGAGGGTGTGCGTGGACTCACCCTCCTCTGTTTCTCCTCCACCGGCTTCTGCATGACATATGATCTTCCATATTGCCACGGTACACAGGCTGCGCACGTACGAGCGCAAAAACGCGCGCGCCAACGCGCCAGCGCCAGCCACCGAGCCGGCTACGAGACGAGAAAAGGAACGTTTGTCACCAAGTAGCCCCGGCTGCCACAAGGCTACGTTATACGTATCTCGGGGGTTACACACCGTGCTCCTCGTAGCCGACTGCAAATAGCAGCGGTGGTTTAATAAAAAAATGACCGACCAGCCTGAAAAGAAGTTATGAAGCGGAGAGAAGATGGAAAACATCGCGATACCCCGACGGGGAAACGTCCGCGAGATAAATTTCGGCCGACGACTTTATTTCTACTTTCCGCCTTTTGCTACTCTTGTTCCCTGCCTTTCGCTCCCACCCCACGTATCCTCGTAATCCGATCTTATCGACTGTTTAATTCGCGTTTGCATCGTTGCTGTGGTCTTTGTTCGTCTTGCCGTGCGCAATTCCACATAGAAGAATCGTTGGATTTTTTTAATCGCGTTGCCACGTACAGTGCCGAACCTTTTCGTTCTTCGTTTTACGATGTCACCATCGTTAAGAATGTCGACGTTTCGTTAAATTGTAATTTTCCGTAAATCGATGATTCGCGACGAGAGGAAAATTTTAATTAACCGAGGTAATAATATCGTAAGAATTCGAACGATCGAAATAAAATATCGCTGCTCTATTTGCGACAAAATCTCACTACCATCTTTTTACCAGGTTCTACCCTCGATTTTCCTAGTTTCGAATTTCTTCAATTGTACGAAAGATAGCAAACCACATGAAATTTAATACACTTTAAATTAATCATTAAACAATTAAAATCGTAAATATAACCTGTAGACAAGTAGGTAGATAAATCGCATTAAAATTTTCTTCGAAGAGGAAGAAAAAGAAGAAACAAAAAGGTTGAAACGATTAAAACAATTATTAGATTAATCATTAAGCAATTAAAATCGTAAATATAACTTGTAGACAATTAGGTAGATAAATCGCATTAAAATTTTCTTCGAAGAGGAAGAAAAAGAAGAAACAAAAAGGTTGAAACGATTAAAACAATTATTAAATTAATCATTAAGCAATTAAAATCGTAAATATAACTCGTAGACAATTAGGTAGATAAATCGCGTTACAATTTTCTTCAAAGAGGAAGAAACAGAAAGGTTGAAACGATCGTACGGAAATAAAATAGCAATTCGTATGAATATGGCAGCTCTACTTGCGACAGAATCTACCATTTTTTTTACCAGATTCTACCCTCGATTTTCCTAGTTTCGAATTTCTTCAATTCTACGAAAGATACCAAATCACGCGAAGTTTAATACACTTGAAATTAATTATTAAACAATTAAAATCACGTAAGTACTATAACGTAAATATAACTTGTAGACAAGTAGATAGATAAATCGCATGAAAATTTTCTTCGAAGAGGAAGAAAAAAAAGAAACAGAAAGGTTGAAACGATCGTTCTGATCAGGTAACGCGAACGTACTAGCTTTAAGCTGAACCTACAGATAACCCTGATTTTCCTGGCGACTCGAAAGAGCGGTGGAATAGTGGATAAGGGGTGGTTACCATAAAGCACATAGCACAAGTCATCCATGGCGCGACTCTTTGTTCCAGTAACAATATAAGGGTGAATCGCGGTCGGGGATTGTTTGTGTCTCGCTGCGCGAGGGGAGGGCATGATTCTACCATTTATTACGGCGACATTCCAGCCTGATAATACTACGAATACGACTGCTAACGGGAATGTTGGTTCGTTCCTTGTCGTTGGATCAAGAAAGGCGTTTATAAGCGAAGGAAAGGGAGAACTGTATTTCGTTTCGGTATGATATTCACCCCTCTTACTATTTCATATGATTTTTACAAATGGAAGGTAGGTTAGCTCGATTTTTCCACGATTTTTCTAAGCTCGATCAACCGTTACCTTCGTATCACGATCTCGCCCTTCTTTTCTTGTTAGTTGAAGCGTCGTATTTTACGTTTCCAAGTTCTTTATCATTTCAATTTCGGTTCAATTTAAAGCGCTTAATCGTCGTGTCGTAACAGTCTGTATCGTGTCATTTCGACTTACTGAAAAAGGAAAAAAGAAGACAAACGCAGGAATGAAATTGGATAAATAAATTTCTGTTCTATCCAAATCGATAACGAAAGTTCGATCGACTGTCGTTTTAGCAGTGAGATACCTCACATTCACAGGTAGCAATTATTTCATTTATTCGATAGAAGAGCACGTCGTATCGCAAAATTGAACGACCTTTTCTCTTCTTCGAAGATCGCTCCTTGTCTCTCGATCCTCCTACTTTTTATTCCGTTTCATTTCCGCAGTCGCATCCACCAATTTTCTTCGATATAATTTTTATCTTCGCGATCGAAGCATTAAGAGATCAAATGATCCTAATTCTATGTGCAGGTACGATACAACGACAGAGATTAAAAAAAAAAAAAAAAAAAAAACGAAATATCGTGAAAAAGTATTAAAAAAAATCGCGTGGATCGGGTTGGCCTCGATTAGCAAACGGTAACGAATAATCGGAACTGAGCGCGGTTTCTCTCGCGGTTTCGCCCGTTAGCCAGCCTCGCAATATTTTCGTTTCATTGACAAACGCTGTTTTGATAACACTCGATCGCGTGATATTTTTTTTTTGTTCGGCCGAATCGCTTAGTCCGCCGGATGATTTGTCTCCCGTTCTCGTTTCTGTCGTCGGTCGCGTTTACATCGATTTATTACGGCCGAGCTTTCGAGCCCTTTCCGCGCGCGAGAGCGGATACCGAACGGCAAACGGTTAAGTGTGGGTGGCGAGACACCGCAGAAACCGAGTTTTGCGGTGCTAAAATCAATTCCGTGTTTGCCTGTCAATTTATCGCTAATGGCCGACCAGGTAACAGCTGATGATAACGCGATGCTCCCTGGCAGTTTACCTCGAATGTCGATTTTAGTGTTCAAGCATTCGGATGGTCGCCACCTCGCAACAGCCACGCGTGTATACTTTTCGACTTGCTATCCAATCCCTTCTATCAATCCCTCTAATTGTACCGAATGTGTGTTTACTCTTCATTTTCCAACCACATTTTTCACGAATTAACGCGCGTACAGATTCTCCTTTAAAAGGATCGGTTACTTTAGACATCGTGGACCGTTCTATCGTTGTTGCTGGATTTGTAAACGTTAGAAACTCGCAGTACGATACGGAGCGATATTTTTGACGTTACGTATCGTTTGAAAGGTTTGACAGATCGTTGAGAAAGGTTTCGAGAAAATGTTTCACGCGGAGAATAAGTTGTACGGAAAAATTGTTTCTCGAATTTTTAACCGAGCAATTCACTTTGGACGTCGATATAGGTTTTCGTATTACGTACATTTTCATTTGAAAATATTAGAGCGTCCCCCGTCTTCGATACGAAATTTGATGTTTGGTTACGGTATTTGTGAATTTTAAATTTCCCGCGTGTTTTCACGTAAATCCTTAGTACATCGGCGATGTTCCATGCTGCGTGTCAGCCTAGCGATTTCTATACAAGCGACACGCGTCGTTGTGACACGTATCAAGGTCTTTCAAGAGCCACAGGCCTAACGATAGCCACGAGTTCCGGTTTGCCGACGAATCGCAAGAATCGTAGGTTTGTTTTTATGTATATAACGTTTATTGTCCAAGAAAAATATAAATACATACGTGTGCTCACAATGAACAACGGATTTCTGTTTGAAAGTGGTTCTGGAAAAAGTACGACGTTACAGTTTGTAATTTAATTTAAGCCACTCAAAAGCGATATTGTCTTTTCTCTCTTCTTCTGTCCTGAAAACTTCAGGAATCCTGGGCGTGTAATTTTGAGCGACAAATTGCAAGGAGCGCGAATTGTACAATTTGAACGTCGTACTTGATCCCGGGTGTATAGCCATAAAAATGTCCCGAAGGATCTGTCCACGGAGTGGGAAAATCGACGAATCTTCTGACAAAAGGACAATGAGCGGCAGAGCTCGGCAACTTAGCGCAGAACCTTGAAGGCACCGAGTCGTCCGAAGAATTTATTCCTATCGTCAAAATGATGACTTTTCTCCTTCGCGTCGCCTTGTATTGGATCTTAATTGCAATCATTCTCGTGGTATTTAGATAGAAAACTGCATGGAAAACTGGTTATCTGGATATTAAATTTCGCCTAGGTATTGCTTTGGCGACTAAGTGATTGCGGATTTTGTCAATACCACCTAATGACAAATTCCGCAATAACTTAGTTGCCGATCCAATATGTGTATAATCGGACTTTGATCCGGAAGCTGGAACAGCCACGAATACAACGATTTAAGGTAAAGAGAAAGAAATAAAGCGGACCTGCCATCATTCCGTAGCTCTGTTATGGTAGCGTGAAAGATGGACCGTACGAATAATAACGTGGATAGGAATCGATATCGTAAATTAAAAAAAGCAGGATCGATCTGATGGTCGGACACGGGAATCGTATAATCGTAAGATTTAGTGTGGTAGCGCGACCCCTCCAGCAGGCCGAAAGACGCGGCGTTGCGACGCATCGCCACAATAGCCCCGATGATTTACGCACATATAAATACCGATCGTCCTTCTTCTCTTTCTTTCCTTTTTTTTTCCTCTGGACCGCGAAAACTTTGGCTACTCTTCGATGGATCACAAAGAAGCAAGGGAACCCGTAGGCCGTACGAAGATGCAATATCACCCCGTTATGACGGCCCCCGTATTTTAGTAAGGTGCGTAGGGTGAGATTCCCATTGGCTGCCCCATTGCCATGGTGTGTATCGTAACGCGGTACCGCTCAGCACGGTACACACATCAATCACCGGCATTTTAATATCGGCTACCGTACAATACCACCAACACCGATATTCCCTGGTACTCTACCAACCCACCCACCCTCTCCTCCACTACACACACCCCTTCTCCGCTGGAAAACCAGTTTTTATGGCGAAATTCTTCTAATTCGTTCTCCGATCCTCCCTCCTGTCCTCTTCATCCTCCATCGACGTCGACAATCGTTTCCACTCGTTTGTTTTACCATCGTTCGGTTTTCGCGTCTAATGACTAGCTGCTTGCATTTTTCCTGCAACCGTTGGTTTCGCCTTCTAATTCTTCTGGGCGATCGTTTTAACGACTGTCCGATTATATCGGGTTGTCCGGAAAGTTTCTTTCGTTTCACAAGACGATGATACAAGAACAACGATTTTTGTTTTATATTTTATCGAATTAGATATGATCCATTTCGTTATATTTCTATTATTATGTTCGTGCATAATTCGATAAACTAATATTGGATGAGGATCAGTAATATATAATAACAAGAGCGAGAGATCGCTGCTGCATATGTCAAGTGTATTTTGAATAAAAGTAATAAATTCATGTACAGGCTATATTCGCTGAAACGCTCGTATAAGTCGTAAAATAAGATCGCTAATGACTCGTTAATTAGATATCTGATAATTCGTTGATAACCGAGTGATAATTGATCCACAACCGACTGTAACTCTTTTCGATTGCGTTCGTTTGTTTATACCGGTCGGGGGAGAGTCGGAAAATTCTAATTCCTCTTCGTTCGACAGCTGCACGTAGCGACGACGTTGTTTTGCCCGGAGTTTATTTATTCTTACATCACGCGTATCCTAACGATCTCGATACTCCGAGGCAAAATAACAACATGATTTGAATTGTCCTCTAACTCATGTGCCGCCACACTGATATAAAACAAACAACGTTGTGCGTCTATCGTTTGCTTATAAAACGAAAGAAACTTTTCGGACAACCTAATATTTCGTTCGCAAGTCACCTCTCTGATCGTCTCCAAATAAAATTGTCCGAGTGGCGATGTTCGCTGTGCTTGGACCAGCGACAGCCACCTAATCTCGTCGTGGCGATCGTTTTAAAAATTGTTTGGGGAGATGACGAAAGATAACGCGCGCGTGTCAAAGCGTTCGCTGATTCGTCCGTTTGCTTGTTTATTCATCTCTGAGCGATTCAGGACGTTCGAATGCGTCACCACAATTACGGAAATCGCCAGCGAAATGTGCATTGATTAGGTTGCTGCTGGACAGAACGCTGCGGTGCGGTCGCCCCTTTGTACTTCAGTGCGCGCGATACGCGTTGCATCTGCTCGTGATGCGCAATTAGCAGCCCTAATCGCGAATTTAGGATCGAGGTCGACCAAGTTTTCCATTGGTCGTTCGATTACCAACGGCGGATGAGTACACGCGTCCGAATCTGTTGGAACGCATCCGTCCAAGGTTTCCCCTATTCTCAGCTTCTCTATTTTTATTCCCAAGGACAACGTTTCATATCACGATCTATAGATCGCTGCATTTTTTCTACGTAAATTTTTTACGAATTACCGGATCGCAACGCGAATTCGTCCTATTTTTATCTTCGCTTGCAAATACATCTCACAAATTGATACTTTTATTACGAAGATTCGCAATATTTTATGTTTCTTTTTTTTCAAGTTTGCCACGTTGTTCGTATTCTTCTACCGTTTTAAAAAGTTTCTCAGATTCGAAGAAAACGTTCGCGTCGAACGTATCCAATGATGTTTTCAATATTTCGATGACAATATCTTTTTTTAATCAAATCTTTTCGCTAAAAAATTGCTCAAAGTTTGAAAAATACAGAGAAGAACTATGCGCGTTAACGCATGTGACTTTTCCTTCCAATCTTACGCTAATTATGTCGTTTAAATCATCCACGTTGCTTCCATTCGTTCGAATAAAATACAGTTTACGATATAAAAATTGGAAATATACTCTCGCTGCGTTTCCTCGCGTCTATTTTAATCTTACTTTTTCTAACAATAGTAGAGAGACAGGACCAAGTTACGCAAAAGGGTTGTATAGTTTGGCTACAAAGGCTTCGTACAGTTGAATGATGTGGCGAATCAACGAATACGGGACGAAGGAACGATTTATGCCTGGTTGAATTTTGTTTTCAGTTTTCCAGAACAAAATAACATAAATATTGACGATGGTTCGCATCGGGGATCGATTCTTTTGTAATCCATACATTACACAGGCTATATTTTCATTTTTATTTTGAAACAGTTGAGGGTAGAGAGTAGGGTGGGCACTGGATGCTTTTATGGTGACTGGCCGTGTTGGTATAGAGACGCGGGTGCGTACAGACGCGTACGAGTGTGGCGGCTAGCCTGGCCCATGACGAGAGATGAAATTCACCTGGAACACGTGCTGCCCTTGTTCGCCTCGTGACGCGATGACGTAGGCACTGAGAGGATTATTTCTCCGTGAAAAACTGATAGGCCACTGTTAGTCGTACAAAACTGCGCCAACATTATGTAACGACATTGCCCGGCTAAAAGATTTCCCAAACTAATACCGTCATTTCGCTGCAGCAGATTACGCGCGTCGTTACACCCACGCTACTTGCGAAAAAAGTTATAATAATACACATAAGTAGAATATACAAGCAAATTAAGCATCGTAAAAATAGAATAATTAGTTAGCTTGTTGTTCAGTTATATGCAACTATTTATAAAGTTGTTCGTGATGATGTCAAATGCTGCGAATATTAGGTTGTGCGCCAAGTGTCTTTCTTTCGCAAACGCGTTTTTTAACAACGTGCAAACGCGAAACCAAATCTGCGAAATGTCGCGCTGTTTGTCTCGACGGGGAAAAAATCGGTCGTACGTAATTCGACGAAATGATATAAAACAAAATGCGTTGTGTTGTTTGTTATTTCTTCGTAAAACGAAAGAAGCGAACCTAATACGAAATAACATTAAATGCCGCGAATAACATTAAATAAAATATCCCAGTTGTAAAAATAATAAAACGGTAGGATACAAATGTAGAAATTGTTGGAAAAACGAGTGGAAGATTTTAAACGCTCGTAATATTCGTCGATAGGAGAAGAAAATTCTCGATCGACGTACACGTGGGGGTCCTGCAGTTCTTTCGAACAACGTTCCACGTTGCGACTGTTTCTTCGTCCAATGTAAACAGAGAGATTAATTCGGAAGTATGTTAACGCAAGGTTGCCGATACAAAGTTATCGGCAGAGATTACTCCGTAGATGTAAACGAAGCAAAAACCTTCTATGCGTAGCAGACATTCGACGTTGCCCTTCCATTACGCTGGAACACTCGTATCGACGCACGTCGTATCGTCGCGCGCGTCCAAATATTCTTATTCGTTTCCGTGCGTTTAACGAAGAAACACTCGCAGCATGAAGCGATCAAAATTGGACTTTCGTCGAAGGAACGTGGCGTTTTTTCCTCCTTTCGTCGATTCCGGTGAGCCCTTACGATCTTTTATCTTTCTCTTCGTCGTTTTGTATCTCCGTTTGAAACCGTTAGGTTGTCCGGAAAGTTTCTTTCGTTTTATTATTTCATCGAATCACGCACGATCGATTTTATTTTCTCGAGGTAAACACCGCGACGTTTCACCGACTTGGTTTCACGTTTGTACGAATGTGGACTGTTAAAAAAAAAAGGAAAGAAAGACACTTTTCGGACAACGTAACACGTATCGCTAAGTATCGTTTCCGATCGTTGGTTTTCCCCGTTAATTCATATGCTGTTAACTTAATAATCGTTTGTGGGAAAAATCATTGTGTATGTACAGTTGTAGCTGATTGAGATGACGAGAAAAATAATCGTTATTCATAGAGACTGTCGTAATATATCGCGATATACTATATATACTCTGCTTATCAAGGTTATTATTAATTTTTCGTTTCGTTAGAGGAAAAAATAACGAATTTATCAAGATTAAAGAGAGAAGCTGAAATATCGTGGCTGTGTTAACAATAGAAACGGACGGGTAACGCCGGTAATATCCGATTTTTATAATATCAGGGATGAAAAAAAACACACGGGGTCATCGAGGAAAAAATATATAGCGGCTAAAGGCGAATTATTGCCACGGTGTTTTGAAACCCGACGTCCGATTGTTTACTACCGTAATCTGCGCCAATGCGTCAGTTAAATTAATCATTTGCTTGCCAATGTTACCGATAAGATCGGTCTTTTTCTCTTTTTTTACTTGCGACCATGCGTATCAGATTATGCCACGCGATTAACATAATCGCGTAAACAAGACAGACGAAACGTTTTCTTCTACAATTTACTTACGCGACGAATAAGAAAGCATTTGATTTTTTAATTAAACTACAACTCGTATCGAGAATTCTATCCGATCCTTGAAGCAACCGTTGATCGTTCGCGTTGATACACACTACGCTAACTTTCCCATGAAATTCATTCGTTCGTTTATTATCGATTTTATCGAAATTCGCGTTCACTGTCCACGATCGTTAGCAGCGACTATTCCTATATATTCGGCGGCTCGTTAAATTCTCTTCAACGTTCTAATTTCTCGCGAGTTGACGATCTTTCGTTGGGATCGGATCGATGCGAACGTATCCTTGAGATTATCGTCGACGTTACGTTTTTGGTCAGTTTGTTGGTGGCGATGAAATTTAACGAAATTTTATTCGAACACGATACGAAGTAGCGGAATACTTTGACGATTAATCGCGTATCGGTGTATTAGGATCACGGTCCAACTATTTAATTCGTCGACCGGTTTCAGCTCAAAGCGAATCGCAGTAATTACGATGAGCGTCGCCTAACGTGCTAACGACTAGTCGGCTCGGATATTCCGCTTTGATTCGATTTCGTATCGAAAAGTACTCTTCGGTATCATCGTCTCTGTCAACGGTCTCGCTATTATTCGCGATAACGGTCGTTATATCAGGTTTTCGACATTTGAAATTCGCACCGAGCCGGAGGGCAGGTGACGCTCGTTGGCGCTCGTTACCGCTCGTGCCAAGCCCTGCACCGTTCATACTTTCGCAAAAGCTTTCGTACGAAATATAATCCACCAGCAGGTTAAATTACAGCCACGTTAAAGCTTGCAACACGCAAGCAGCTATTCCAATTGACAACGTCATTCCGGGATAGTTATCGACTACCGACGCCTACGTTTCTACGTAGAATACCTTTTCTTCCTTCTCCCTTTTCTCCTTTTCTTCGGTAAACCGCGCAACAATTGATAAACATTTTGTTAGTTCAACGCTTCTATCTGTTCATGTTCCTTTCGTGTTTCTCCACAGATTCGTTAAACGAGCGTTCTCTTCCTATTTAGATGCGACATTTTCAGGCTAACTTCAGGACAGAGAATTGGTAGACAAATAGGCAGCAAGGACTGTAAAATATTTTATACGCGTTTCGTTGTATCTTCAGAGAAATCAGCCTAAGTTTTATCCGATTGTCTCTATTTTTACGTCAATTATGTTGGCTTCTGTAGCGTGTCAATTCAAACGACTGTCGCGGTTCGGTTCGCTCTGGTTATTTAGAATCGATAAATCAAAGACAGTTTTAATTTATCCTCTTTGAATTCATTTTTTGCTGTACATTTTTACGTAGCTACGTCTCTGCCTTCTTCCTTTTCCCCTTTCTCTTTTCCATGTTCCTTTCGTGTTTCTCCACAAATTTGTTAAACGATCGTCCTCTTCCTATTTAGCTGCGACATTTTTAGGCGAACTTCAGGACAGAGAATTGCCAGACAAATAGGCAGCAAGGACTGTAAGATATTTTATACGCGTTTCGTTGTATCTTCAGAGAAATTAGCCTAAGTTTTATCCTATTGTCTCTATTTTTACGTCAATTATGTTGACTTTTGTAGCGTGTCAATTCAAATGGCTGTCGCGGTTCGGTTCGCTCTGGTTATTCAGAATCGATAAATCAAAGACAGTTTTAATTTATCCTCTTTGAATGAATTTTTTACCGAAAGAAGCGAAACAAACGAGGGAATGTAAATATTGCCTGTGCGGTAGTATTGTACGTTCGCACGACTTGCTACATTATAGCGAGACACGTTCTCGCTTTACTTTGAAAAGTTGCTGTATCAATTATTCAAGAACGCGAGTATAAAGAGTCTACTTATCGTCCGTTCAGTTTCTCTTTGCTCGTATCCTATAAAACCAACGTTATTATACAACGTTGGAATCACCGTGCAAAGCAACCAGACGCAGCCACGACCATATCTACGTTTCTTCGAAACATTCGCGTCATTTAAAAAACAATATCTTTTTAATACGCGTTTCCGTACGCCCGATATCGCGGCCAACTAAACCAACGGATAATTCGATCCGATCCGAACATCTACCAATTTTGTCCTAACTCGCGTCTCCGTGAAATTCCACGGCTCGTCGTTGCTCGCACCATATTTTCAAGTGGACGAGATTTAGTTGGCAGTTTCACCCTTATCGAAAATGCTGCCTTTATCTTCAACGCGCGCCGCCTGTTAATTCAACGAGAATTTACTATCCATCCGCGGTTCTTGTTCCGTGAACATATAGGGGGAGAGCACGTTGGATTACTCGACAGGAATATCATTTTATTTGACGTTGAACTCATTCCGGAATACATTTGTTATTAATTAATAAATGCCAGTGGTCGCCTCTGCACAGAGCTATCGGATTTAAAGCAAGCTCTCGTTTCTCCTCCCTCTCTAACCCCCCCTCCCCTTCCCTCCCACTCGTCCTGCAACCTCTTCCTCCTCCTCGTCCTCCTCCTGCTGTACCTACACCTACACCTACACCAACAGCTCTCCACCTACTGCTCTCACAAACCTGCTGTGTATGTGCGAACGCTGATTGACCCACCCACGAGTGATCGTTCGGCCATGAACGCTACGGATGGCTCGGCTGCTCATTTTACACCCACAATGGAAAATTCGAATTTTTCTTTTCCTTTTTTTCTTTTTTTTTTTTTCTTTCTTTCTTTTTCAACCATTTGCGATAATGCCGAGCGAGACCGTCCCGCTCTTCGTTTCGTTTTCTCTGCGTTTTTTTTCCGTGCTTCGAGCCCTCGTTTCTCTGTTTATCGCGGAAAATGACGCTACTCTTTCTCCGCTTGTTGCGCCTTTCGCTTCTGCCTCCTTTCTCGTCGCTCGTTTTCCGACGACACAGGCTACTGGGAATCAGTCTTGCGGTGCAATCCTTTCGGTCACGGAACACCGTTCTTATCGGCGATTTTACGGAAATACGAGTTTTATCCGTTACTTTTCTTCCCTGTTTCTCGTCCAGACGGACGACGCTTTTGTTTAGTTTGCGCGTTGGTTGGTTGGTTTGGTTCGGTTTGGCTCGTTCGACGTAGCTTTGCGGATAGCTACGCGTAAGAAGATTAAAACTAGCTCGTTAGTTTAATCGGTGGTTAATCGCGCGTCCGTTGCTCTCATTATCGTTGCTGTAAATATTTTACAAAAGAATTTTCTCTGCGATATTTCCTTGAGAAAAGTTAAACGAGGGTTAAAGTTTCTTTCTTCTTTTTTTTTTGTTATTTGATATTAAGAGAAAAGAGAAATATAACTTTTGAAGTAAATGAAACATTTCTATCGTTCGAATATTAAATCCGGGGAACATACGGTTAAAATATTTTATCGTTTCAACGTCTTTTTATACCGTCAGGCACTAGATTATCGCGAGATAGAAACGTTACACTCGTATGCGTGCGTACAATTTAATATCGATCTGAGGGTATCGAGAACGATATTGAATGGCGATGACAATATGCTTTTAGGTTTTTAAGCGATTATAAAACTCAGAGAAGATAATTCGATGCACGCAGATACCAATAGAAAAAGCAACGTTATCTCTTCGTTCAAAGTTATTCTTTCTATTTGCATTTACGGGAAATAAAGATTTGACAAGGAAACAAAATTTGCAATTTTTCTCTATATTTTTCTCGATACTTGGCAAATATTTTATTTTGCAATTATTTTTCTATCGTCTCTAGATCGAATCGCGAAAATGAATAAATCGAACCTTGGACCTATTATTTTTCCAAACCGACAGAATTGTCCATAAGCCTTTACTTTTGTATTATCCTTATCCGAATATTTTATACTTTATCTTTAATAATACTTACATGGAAAAGTGGATTGTCGCGTCTTTAGACTGTCGGCCCTGGAACAGTCAGCTTATCGGACGAGTTTCGAAAGTTGGCAGGAAATTAGAAATTTCCACGTCGAGCAATCTTCTCGCCGCTAAAGTTTTCGATAATAAAATCATCTTGCGCGGCTAGCCGCACGAATCTCGCAGCGCGTCCGTTCCTTTCGTTAATTACTAATAATATTCAGACAGCTCTGGCGATGGGGTGGGCGTGAAATGTACACGAGGGTTGAAAAGTGTTGGGTCGGTGTGGCTGGAGGAGGAAACGGCGGTCGGACGACACGGCATTTCCATAGGCAAACAGAAAGCTGTAGGATCGCTGGCAAGAAAAATGAATAAAATTATGAAAGAAGGGAAAATTTGAAGAGTAGACGACGCTACAGAGAAAAAGAAAGAGGCATCAAGAGAGAGCTAGCTGCACTGTCAGTCGTCTGACAGCGAGGGGATGAAACGTGCTGGAAGAACGAGCACGCGAGTCACCAAGAGGGTGCTACTGCTCGTTCTACGATCTTCCTACGACGTGTGTAAATCATCGACCGGCAAATTTCCGTCTTTCGTTCTTTTTCCTCTTTCTTCTTCCTGCGTTCTTCGTGTTTACCCTGTCGGCGTCGTCGTCGTCGGGTTCTTGTCCAACCAGACGCGCACCTTTCATTATCGTTTCGCGTCTTCATCTGGAAATTTTACGTTTCCCGTAGGAATAAAGTATTGGGTTGGCAACTAAGTGATTGCGGATTTTGTCGATATCGCCTAATGGTAAAATCCGCAATCACTTAGTTTCCAAGTAAATAGACGAGGAAAAACGAAGAAACGACGGACGTAGATAGGGACGAGTTATTCCTGCGAAATTCTATTGGGTAAAAGTTTCTTTCCTTTTTTAAAGGAAATAATAGGTGCACCATGTGTTTTGTTTTGTATTATTTTGTCGAATTATGCACGAACGTAATAATAGAAATAGAACGAAATGGATGATACGTAATTCAATAAAATAATGTAAAAGAGAAATTGTCGTTCATCTGTTATCACCTTATGATACGAAAGAAATTTTTTGGATAATTTATTATATGAATTTATGCAAATTGATGAGTTTTGTGTTTTTTGATCGTTTATTCTTATCGCACAGCTATTTGACGATAGCGAATGGCGTTGTGTTTAGACGTTGAGTTGAAAAGTCGCGTTTAAAGGGAAGATTAAATAGAGACGATTAAATAGAGACAATGTTTCGCAGGTTTACTCAATAAAATAAATATTCATTTGAATTAACGACGAAACGAAGGTAGTGTAATTAAAGGGTCTAAACGCTAGTTAAACTACATGATAACGTAACGTACTAAACGTGGCTAATTTCTATTTGTAATTAATGATGACAGAGATACATTATTCGTTCATTAATCGTTAACAAGATTGTCAGTTGTATACGTTGGTAAAATTTTCGTACCAAAATATGTTACATATAACGAATAGCGCACATATGTAATAAGGCTATTACACATCGTGCATCATGTCGAGACACGATAGAAATCGATCTTTTCGCGTTGAAAATTCCCCATTGGTTATCAACCGTCTTCTATGGTATTTTTCTACTTCTCTTTTACTTCCAGCTCGACTTCTCAACTATACTTAGACTAGAAAGCTTTGACGAATATCATCGAAAATGAGAAAATTAACCTTCTTCTTTTAAAAACCAAAAGAGAAGAAAGAATAAAAAAAGGATACTCGTTTCGTTGACAGAAGGTTTCTATTTCTCTTTTATTTTCAGCTCGACTTTTCAACTATATCTAAAGTGGGAAATTTTGACGAATATCATCTAAAATGAGAAAATTAACCTTCTTCTTTTAAAAACCAGAAAAAGAAAGAGATACTCGTCTCGTTGGCAGAAGGTTTCTACTTCTATTTTATTTTCAGCTCGACTTTTCAACTATACCTAAAGTAGGAAATTTTGACGAATATCATCTAAAATGAGAAAATTAACCTTCTTCTTTTAAAAACCAAAAGAAAAGGAAGAATAAAAAAAGGATACTCGTTTCGTTGACAGAAGGTTCCTACTTCTCTTTTATTTTCAGCTTTACTTTTCAACTATATTTCAAGTGGGAAATTTTGACGAATATCATCTAAAATGAGAAAATCAACCTTCTTCTTTTAAAAACCAAAAAAAGAAAGGGATACTCGTCTCGTTGGCAGAAGGTTTCTACTTCTCTTTTATTTTCAGCTTGACTTTTCAACTATATCTAAAGTAGGAAATTTTGACGAATATCATCTAAAATGAGAAAATTAACCTTCTTCTTTTAAAAACCAAAAGAAAAGAAAGAATAAAAAAAGGATACTCGTTTCGTTGACAGAAGGTTCCTACTTCTTTTTTATTTTCAGCTCGACTTTTCAACTATATCTAAAGTGGGAAATTTTGACGAATATCATCTAAAATGAGAAAATTAACCTTCTTCTTTTAAAAACCAAAAGAAAAGAAAGAATAAAAAAAGGATACTCGTCTCGTTGACAGAAGGTTCCTACTTCTCTTTTATTTTCAGCTCGACTTTTCAACTATATCTAAAGTCGGAAATTTTGACGAATATCATCTAAAATGAGAAAATTAACCTTCTTCTTTTAAAAACCAAAAAAAGAAAGGGATACTCGTCTCGTTGGTAGAAGAATGGCATTTACAGGGAGCACACGCGTCGCACACATGTGACAAAGCTACTGCATATCGCGCATTATGTCGAGACACGATAGAAATCGATCTTTTCGCGTTGAGAATTCCTCACTGATTATCAACCGTCTTCTCTGGTACTTTTCTACTTCTCTTTTACTCCCAGCTCGATTTCTCAACTATACTCGAACGTAGAATACTTTGACGAATATCATCGAAAATGAGAACATTTCTACGATATTTTAAAAAGCAGAAAAAAAAGGATACTCGTCTCGTTGGCAGAAGGATGGCATTTATAGGGAGCACAAGCGGCGCACGATGATCGACAGAGCGGGGCACGTGATAGCTTTATAAATTCGTGCCTCTCTATACGAGCGCACATGTGTCCCTAGTCCCTAGTAAATAAATACGCGGAAGCACGTATTATTCACCGGGGATCGAAGTGGAGAGTATTATGGAATTTATTTAATCCACCGGGCGCACTGGCTTTGTCGCATACGAATGCAGAAAATTGCAATCGATCATTATATCCTGGTGACTCGTGTAAACGAAAACGTTCGTTAACGGGATCTTGAAACGTCCAATTCGACGAAATTTCAACTTCAATCTTGCCTTTCCCTCTTTTTTTCTTTTTTTTTACATTTTTCGCCCCTTCGATTCCCTTCCACCTTTCCCTCCCTTCTTTTTTTTTCCCTTCTTTTCCCGTTTTCGTGTTCGACCGTGTCGGCGCGAAACGAATTCGCCGCTGTTTGGACGTGGTGGTAATTAATCTTAATTAAGTAGCCGTTAGTGACCCGGTAATGTTCTAACAACGATGGTTCGTCGTGGAATTTATTTCACAGACGCGAAACTCTCGAAAATTCCGAAGATTCCAGCTTGTTACGATATGATATGATATTACAATGGGGCAGGGCACATCGATCGCCTCATGGATTTATTAATACACGAATTTAATCCGTCGAACCACCGATGAAACTATTTGATGAATATTAAAATATCATAGTACGCGCGATGCTTCGGCTGACGGTTTACAGATAATTTCCAGCTCTCGCTGTGTTTTCCACGAACAACATTTTTCCAGCTAACCGACGCGCAATTTCAATGCTTTCATCGGTATTTTCCCTCCTCCTCCTCCTCCACCTCCTCCTCCTCTTCTTTCTCTTCCTCCACTGTTTATGTACGTATTCGTTAACTTTGCACGTATATGTAACGTCTATTCTTTTTATCATCGTATCGTCCACTTTTATCTTCAGCTTTATTTAGGTTGATATTGGCGGTTGATTAATTGTTCGTCGTAACAACGAGCCAATGATTAGTTTCTAAAATTCAGCGATTGATCAAGATTATACGAATGTTCGCATTTGCTATTGATTGATCACTTAACGATACTATTTGGTCGATGGTTTCATAATATGCGTTAAATTCGCAGGACAGGATCGCCTGTGAAATATACAGAGTCTGCCAATGATTTGGAAATATCGTGATTATTTTTAACCCTTTGCGCCGCTACGTCGAGCGTGACTTGACGCGAGTTTTTATCTCAGCAGCTCCTTTGTCGAGTCCCACTCGACGTTCTTTCAGTCGCGCCTCTTTTCTGTGAAAAGTGCGAAAGAAAAGCAGGATCGCATCCTGGAAATTGTTTCAAGATGTATCATACGTTTAAAAATTAGAAAATACAAGAATAGCGTGAATAAAACTGGTATTTGAGTGAATTTCTTTCTTCCTTTATTTATTTAAATCGTCTTATTTTTTAGTTGAAGTAAATTTCAAGCGAAACACTTAAAAGCGTTGAGAGCTGCTGGTAACGAAATTAAAATAAAATTCCGAACGCAAAGGGTTCAAGATACAGAGAAATTTCGTTGTCGAGATAGCGAGACGTAGTTCGATTTTGGATTATTTTTAATTACAGGATACGCTTTTCGTTTGTATCGAATAGAATGCACGATTGCGGTAACTTTGTAGCGGAAGATCGTTCGACGTTAAAAGTCTGAAGTTGAAAGTCTCCGAAATTGTATATTTTAATCGGCATCGTTAATAAATTAATTCTCTATGCTATAATCCGATAATCGGATTAATACAATAGGATTTATACAATGTCATATCAATTACAATTAAATTCCAAGAGATATCAAAGTCGAGTTTATCATATTTTACACCGTTCGTCTGGAATTTTAGCAGCTATTATAAAATAGCACGTTTATATCTGGCAAATATTATTATTTCAGCGAAAATAATCCTAGTAACTCGTCCATGAACACTTTCCATAACCAGGTTAAGTGGTATAATTGTAATTTCGCAGCGAAAATCAGCCAACATTTTACTTCGGATGCAACTTTAAGCCATCCATTATTCTACCTAACAGATATAAAATTATTCCGTTAAAATCACGTTACGCAGGCAGTGACGTCTCAAATACTATTTTTTTTTTCTTTTATCTTAGAATTTGCTATTATTTTCCAGTCACTCGTTCTCTTCTCGAGAATCCAACATTAACGCTTGAACCTCTTACAATTGTAAAAATTGAATAAAAATTGACAGTTAGGGCGAAATATATACAAGTATAATTCCTATATTCCATCCTCTGTTTCCAAATCTGTTTCGAGTTTCACCAACGTGTACAAATACGATAGTAGTGTCTCGTTACGATGGCGATGAAATTTCCAAATCTTTCGTCCCCAGTGAAACGCGTGATTTCGACGTGACAGTCAAAGTGTTAATGAAAATGCTCGAGTAATCGAAATAAGAAAGAAGCAACTCGGTGTTAAGAAATCGTCGAAGAAAAAGCGAAATTGGTCGATCCTAGAGACTCGTATGAACGCTGGCTTTATATCATCGGTGCGAGTAATAGCAAGTAGCAAATACCTGGAAAGTATGAGCGGCAGCTTCTTAACGAGAAAATCGAGCAGTAAGAACGCGGACGTCTAAGACCGCAGAGAAGTTCTGTCGATTTGTCGCATCTGTGCACGTTAGGAAGTTACTACGTTAGCCTGCCACTTAAATCACTGGCGGGAAGGGCCGGAGGGTGTAACGGGACGAACGATGCTTAGTTTCGTCTTGCACGTATAACCTCGTCACTGAAAGTTCATCCCCTTGCCGGATCCGGGGACAACCGACTCTTTATTACACCGTAAAGTTTTCCGCGATGGACACGTGTCCCTGATCGCTATCAATCCCCTTCTGATCCTAGGAAACACGCTACTCATCACCCTGTCGTTTAAAAGATCCATTATCGACCTGTAAAACGTGGCCACATTGCGAATACGTTGGCTACGTTCTATTTTAGTTGGTAACTAAGTGATTGCGGATTTTGTCGTTAGATCGTATGGACAAAATGCGCAATCACTTAGTTGCCAAGATCTTAATCATTTAGATGAAAGGGTATCGTACGGTGATGTTTACCGATAATTTGATTTTCATACAATTTGTCGCATGATTTGTCACGCGACAACTTGCGACTCACAGAATATGGTACTTCGTCGACGAATTGGTTAATTATAATTTTGTAATTCTAGTTTTGTTATAGTTGGCAATTTTCACCTGTCGCGTGTTCTTTCGTGAACGAATTTTAGCGAAAATGTACGCATCTGTAATGACACTGTAATCGAACAGCGTAATATATTAACGAGAAGCAGCGTTGATCATTTTTTTGAATTGCAAAAATATTCCGAATATTCCAAACGAGCGTTCTAATCTCAGGAAACGCAGTAGGTCGTTCGAAAAGCTTCTTTCGTTTTATAAGGAAGTAATACGCGACATTTTCAATTTTATATTATTTCATCGAATTGCGTATGCTCCATTTTCTTCCATCGAAATAAAGATCGCAACGTTCAGAACAGATTAGGTTTCACGTTTGCATAAATATGCATCGTTGCAAAAGACGCGTCCTTAAGAGAAAGACGACCTAATGTATTCTCTCTAATTCGCGAAATACTTCAATTAGTAATAAACTATTCTTACGAGTTTCTCGTCCTTTCAAAATAAAAGTGTTATCGGTTAAAGGATGTCTAAAACAGGAAACGTTTAATCGTAATAATTTTATGCTACTTCAACTTCTTCGTCGACTTCCGCCAACGAATTGTCCGTCAAATATTTCATTAGCGATTAATCTGAAATTTCCTAATGATATTAATAATTGCAAAATATCCTCGCACGACCGATGTGAATCTAAAACGAAGATAAGGAACGATGGAAGTACGATCGGAGGCGAGTTAAAATTAGATGTTGGAAACCGAGAAAGGTAGATCGTACGGGGTTGTTAGAGCCGCGGACGAGCAGTGCAGAGCACGAGGATGGGGTTAGAGAGAGGGATAAAGGGATGGAGAAGCACCATACGGACGAGCCATTTAAACTTCTCACCCCCCAAACCACACGGTTGTCCGCATTCTGACTTATACCAGGCATCGTTCACCCTGTCGTCGAGTCCTCTCCCTCTCTGCTCGTCCTCAGTCACCCCTTACTCTCTGGCGCTATTATACGCGTTTGACATTCGCCACTTTAACCCTCTTTCACCGTACGACGAATCGTTTTGGAAACGGAAACGAGCCGCTTACTACTTTTCTTCTTCTTCTTCTTCTTCTTCTTCTCCTTCCAAATGTCTCATATCGTAGATATAATTTCGGCGTGGAAAAATTTCTATTAGAATCTTTCCTCTCTTTTTCCTCCTCTCCTCCTTCCAACGTCTTTCTTTTTCTTCCCTTTCGACCAATATCCACTGTACGAATCGCGTTATTATATAGTTTGTTATTATAAATTCGATGTATCGTGCTGCGAAAGAGACGCACGTTAGACTTGGAACTTTTGAAACACGCGATACGACACGTGCAAATCTATCGCTTCCGTGCGCCACACAAGGAAAGATCTTGTCAGGGCAACTGACATTTCCAGTGCAAAGAATTAACTTGCATCATCGCAATCTCTGAACTCTATCGTATCTTTGTTCCTTTTCTACGTACGAATAGAGCGTTAGTGAGATTAACAAGTAGATCGACGTATGTCTGCATCTGATATTCGTATCAGGTTGGAAACTGAGCGACCGTTCGTCTATCGAATATTATTAATTAATTACCATTGTCCATAGAAGAGTTAGTCATCATTTTGTCGACCGAAGAATCATCATCTTGTCAACCGAAGAATTTTATATCCGTCAATTGTCAATATCGACCGCCTAATGGCAAAATCCGCAATCACTTAGTTTCCAACCCATATACAGGGTGGTTGGTAACTGGTGGTACAAGCGGAAAGAGGGTGATTCTAGGTGAAAAAAGAAGTCGAAAATATAGAATAAAAATTTTTCGTTCGACGCTTTGTTTTCGAGAAAATCGACTTTGAATTTTCGCTCGGTACGCGTGCACTTTATCACGTCTCGTTATAACGGATCTCACTGTAGATCGTTGTCTCGATTGACGTTATTTTCTCAACTTTAAAAATTTTTAAATTTTTAAATTTTTAAATTTTTGAATTTTTAAATTTTTGAATTTTTAAATTTTTAAATTTTTGAATTTTTAAATCTTTAAATTTTAAATTTTTAAATTTTTAAATTTTTAAATTTTTGTTCTATATTTTCGACTTCCTTTTTCGCATAGAATCACTCCCTTTCCGCTTGTACCACCAGTTACCAACCACCCTGTATTTATAAAACAGACAGAGAAATATTTCTCTGGATTTTCCCGAAAGTTCATTTCGAGGCGCAAAATCGTGCGAAGAAAATACAGATGCAAATTTATCCTCGATCGGGTAGCAGTAGGAAATTGGTTAAATCGTGGATCGAGACCATGGGAGAGGGTTGTAATTTGAAACGATCGCATGTATCGTTACGTTGGTATCGTCATTTTCCTTTTGTCTGGCAGTTGTAGTTCGCTAATAGAATATGAAGTTGCGTATCGTTGGAAAATGAATACTTTGCAACTATTAGCGTCGAATCGGAAGCTAGTTTACCGTTTATAACAGCGTGTATAATTGACTGTAATATCAAACGTGGCGTTGGTTCGGTGCATATGATATTAGTTAAATTGTCGTTTATCAATATTGATATACTGGAGGAGAAAAAAGTGGCCGGTATCGATATAGAAACACGGAATCGTATGGCTGTAAACTACAAGAAACTACATTGTGTTAATGCAAAACGATCGATACCGCAAAATTGCACGATCAATATTTGACCGATACTAATGAAATACAGATATTCCAATATAAACGATTACGATGTTATGACAATCTTGTGCAAGTACACAATATCGCGTTACTCGATCGTGTGCCGATATCGGTGCAGCGATATTGATACAATACAAGATTTTAATCTGCCTAGAAATAGTAGCTTAAACTGTACGTTGATAGCCAGTGGTATTGTTAATGATTGTTTCTATTATCGTCCGACGTACATCAATTTAGCCGATACGAGTCATTTATACAGAGTTTACATGTTTCTCGTATTATGTACAAGTTTGAGAACGAATTCGCCTGTCGATAATAGATAACATAGAACGCTGTTCTTGTAACGTGTATTTTACATCTTTTATTTTTGTAAATCGTTTTATATCGGCTTGTCCGAAAAGTTTCTTTCCTTTTGTGAGGAAATAACAGTTGTATATACAAAATGATAATTATTTTGCCGAATTACGTACAATCCATTTTGTTCTGCCGAGTTGAATATCGTGACGTTCCATAGACTCGATGTACGAAAGTGCATTGTCGTAAGACACAAGTTTGCGAAGGAAAGATATTTTTTGGACAACCTAATATATCGCGTTGAAACCGACAATTTTCTCTTTACCGAAAGAACGATATTCCGTAATTTTTTTTTTCGTTCTTCTCTGTCTCGTAATTCGAATAAAAGACACGTCAGGCCACAAGTTAGAAAACTTCTTTTCTTGTTGGCAAGAAGAAGCTAGATTGGCTTAATCGCCGGTAGGGTATGTGGGTCCGATAAGGGTCAACAGCTTACACTTGTAACGTCATGCGGGAAGGATTAATCTCCGAATTTGCTGGATATATGTGTTTTTCATTTTCTGACTTGCTACGCTTTTCCAATTCTATTTATCCCCATCGATATTTCTTTGTCTATTTCCTTTCACGCGAACATCGCTATCGAGTACGTACAACTATTAACTATCGTACCAACTATTGTACTATTGTCATTGTTGAAACTTTGCTGCTATTGCAAACGAGGAATAATTGTCGCAAATTTGGAAAATTCGAGCATCAATTTAATCGAGCCATAATATGATATTGCACGTATTTTTTAGATTATAAAGACGATATGAGAAGAGTCGGATCATTTTGCGGTTGAGACACGTGTTGTCAAAAATGAGCAACTTTTTGACCGCTGCCATTGGCTTGGCAACTAAGTGATCGCGGGTTTTGTCATTAGGTGGCAATGGAAGTTGCCAAACGAATATATCAATCAAAGATTCTCAATACTCAGTGAAAAATTAGTGCATACGCTACGAACAGTAGTCTCAAGCGTACAATTACCGCTAAAGACAATCTCGCTGCATATCGTAGCTTATCGATATAATCGACTGTTCAGATACTTGGCAAGATATATGCGTGCCACAAGTATAATTCCCATATTCCATCCTCTGTTACCAGATCTGTTTCAAGTTTCACCAACGTGTACAAATACGATAGTAACGTCTCGTTACGATGGCAATGAAATTTCCAAATCTTGTCCTCGGCGAAACATGTAATTTCGGCGTGGCAGTCAAAGCGTTAAATTTCAATTATTCGACCGACGTCTGTCGACTTGGGAAGTCGTTCGTTGATCCAATGACGAGTAGTATCGCATACGTAAAAGTATAGGTGTATAGCTGAGGGAAGATCGGCGAGCTGCGACGCGAACTATAGTTAATGGAGATTTCACGGTGGAAGCTATCGGTAGGAAAATCTGCGGCTCTTATGAATGACGGGGCAAAAAAGAGTAGGATAGGGGTTGGCTGTGGAAGCTTAAGCCAAAGTGTCAGGGTGATTAGCGAGCATTGGTACGCATTAACATTTCGACAAGGCTCGGTTACAAATACCCTGGCAGGGCGGCTCGTCGACGCGCTGACCCGGCAGCTGGCTGCTGTCTAATCTTTCCTCGATTACGGGGCGTAGATGTAAATCAAATCCGAGACCCTATATACCTACCTACTATATACATGTACCCACATCCTTACTCCCTACGTTCGATTGCCGCTAAAACTCCGTGGCTTTGCAAATATCTGCTCTCCGCGTCCTACGCCTGCTATCCGTTTCTCCGTGTTTCACGAACCTCTGATCGACGATCAGGCCAATCTTTCAGACGTTCGCGTTTTATTTCGTTTACGAAACGATCGACGAGCAACGCTTCGTCGAGTGAAATCGCGAAAATTGTCCAGATAATTCGGCTCGGATTACTCTGATTTACAGGCATTTCTAGAAAATTTGTTGGGAAACTTCGCTCTTGCATACTCGATGTTCGTGCGTTCTGCTTGGACGAGTTGTTAGCGAAGATACAGATATCGTTCGTCGAGAAATTTCAGAAATTCCAAGAAATATCAGAAACACTCGCGTCTCTCGATAATCGATGGAATAACGTTTCTCCTCTAGTTCGAAAGAGATGCAGTGTTGATGGAATTAAAGGAAACTCTCTGGTTGTCGATGGAACAAATCGCACGAAGCTCGTTCTCAGCACGTTGTACGTCCATATACGCGCAACAAGGTACAACGCAAATGGAACCTTAAGAAATTTGTTGTACATTGGCAACCGAGTGATTGCGGATTTTGTCGTTTGGTGGTATCGAATAATTTTGACGATTCGAGGTGAATTCGTGAAAAATTGTTAGACGAAGTATATGTACGCGAGACCCTTAGGATTTCGAGTAAAATGAAAGAAACTACGAGAAGAATTATTAAAAGAAATATCAGGAAGCTAAAGAGCTCGACTATAGAGGGACGAAGCTACTGCTTCGAGTGAAACGTCGAAGCGTGCAATAGCGTGAAACGGAAGGGCAGAAGGAAAAGCAGAGGAGGAAACCGCAAAACAGGAGGTTAAATTAATCGGATTATTCAATCGATCGCCCTTCGAGAAGCAATTCTACTAATCGTCTTTCTCTCACCCTTGCTCGTGCACAGGATTGGCGAGATAGCGTAACGTAGCACAGCGATCTCGCGTCCTCGTATTCGACGAAACGATCATAGATCACACGAATTTACTTGCACGTTCAGTTGCACGATTTACCTGCGGTGAACCGCCCTTTACACGACGGAATAACATTAATTATAAGCGGAGGTGGATGTTTTGATTTCATCGCGCGGCAATTAATTCGTAATCCGGATGCGGTCCAGCCGCAGTGACATTATACGATTCGCTTGGCCGAAAATATTCATGCACATGGAAATACCGTTACGCATAACTGGATCCGACTAAACGCTATGCTATCGCTCTGTACACCGTTAATTCGTTACTTTTACTTTCTAATGGGTTCCATTGATCTCGTACGTCAACTTGATTAGCTGTTGGCACGTTTCGCTCGTCAAATTTATCTAAATGGCAAGCGATCGTTTTCTACCGTTTCTCTTTCCAATTGTTTCTACGTTGTTTCGTTAATTATGGTTTTCTGTTGGACTTATCGGCAGATTCGATCGCACAGATTTACTTCCTTCTTCCATCGCATTTAGAACTTTATTCGGCAATGCGGGACACTATTTTACGTTTTATATTTGATAACGGGATTCGCTGTTGTACGTTCGATCGACGAACGTTTGAGCGCGAATTGGCGAGATTGGAACCTGCTGAGAGCAAGAAGCGGAGGAATCGGCTCGCATTAGGTTGTCCGGAAAGCGTCTTCCGCAAACGTGTTTTTCACAACAGTGAACCTTCGTATTGGCTTGTCCGGAAAGTTTATTTCGTTTCGTAAGGTGAATAATGGACGAAGGACGATTATTTTATTGAATTATATTTCTATTATTATGTTCGCGCATGATTCAACGAACTGATATAATACAAACAACCTAATAAATATCGCGTTCGATATTGTTTCGATGAAAAGTGTGTTAACGCGTTGACGCCAGTAGACGAGAATCGACGTGTTGCGTTTTTCAAGCCTCGCGAAGGGCAGACGCGAGACGACGTTTCTTTGTTTGTTGCAGCGTTGTCGCACTTTCCATTTGCATATTTAGCTTGGAAAATTATGCGGGAGGCGAGACTAGACTATAGGTGTACGCGGCAGCATACCGACGTCAAAGTATCAAAGCCGGTATTAAACTGCAGTACATTAGAATAAGTATAAGCTATATCAGATAAAGATATCTGTACTACCATAATATATGTACATTGCTATATATTACTGTTAGAACGCGTTTCTTGAATTTCATGCTTCGCTTGAACTACAGCCAGATTGTTGTAGCCATGAAATATTATACGTTCGTATAAGAACTGGAATTGCCTTTGATCGATCCAATCCACCTAACTATATGCCCCATATAATTATCGTTTTCTAGGTGAAAAAATGTCACGTGTTATCAAAGTCAATCGATCAATTCGATCGATCGTAATTCTGCCTATTCGACGTCGTCCCCATCGTTCGATAATCTTCTCGTTTGTCTAAGACTGAAAAATACGAATTGTTTTACATTTACATTTTTATTTACGTAGACTGCTATTACGCAGAAATATTCCAAATAAGAAAGAAATCTCGAATATACATTTTATCTTGGGTTGCAAGCTACAGGAACAAAGAAACTAACGAATGCCTCGGCAAACAACGAAACGTCCTGATCTTACTACGCGTAGAAGCTTAGAAGACGCGCAGACGAGTCGACGAACGACACACGGAAGAAGGCAAGGACTTTTAAAGATCTAAAGAGGAAGAAGCTAGACGAAGGAAGACATCCTGCGAGTTTGTACGGTCGGCGTGGGCGCTTCGAGAAAATTAAATGATTATGGGTAAACGATATCAAAGGGGAGACGAGGCAGTGTGGGAGAAGAGGGTACGTGTATTTCAATTCTTCAGCCTGACGGGGCCGCGAGATTGCGTATTTTTAGCAGAAAGAGGAACGGATCCAGCGATCTGCGGACCCCC
>NT_177184.1:611937-628276 GCF_000188095.3 Bombus impatiens | reverse complement strand
CCCGTCTTTCCTTCACGCCCTCGAGCGGATTTCGCCTTCCGTTTCGTTTCACGCAGCAACGATTCGCCGGAACGACGTCTTTCGCTTAACCATTCCGCTCGACGTTCCGAAAGACATTTTTCCTTCATCTTTTCTTACACTTTCTGATCCCGAGATCCACCTTTCCGCGCCACGATCCTCCTTGATAAACCCGAAACTAAGAAATACCGAAAATTTCTTACGACTGTGAGAAGCAGACTCTGTGTGCTTTTCTTATTATTATATGTAGCAAAAGGGTCCTGCAATCTGCTTATCGAACCTCGATCAACCAGTTTCCTCGTTTTCTACAGCTTGCCACGCGTTTTTCACATTTTTACCGCGTATCGTTCTGTCGAAGCGGTCACCGCTTCTAAGAGAACTCTACATCTGATCTTTTTAGTTTTCTCAAGCAGTGAAGCCATCGACAGCGTGTAGACAAAAGACTGCGACGAAGACAGACCCATAAACAGTAGACAGGCGACGTTGGCTTCGGGCTTTTCAGTTATTGGGTAACACAGCTAGCGTACGGACCTGGACCAGCTCAAATTGTATTCTTACTTATAATTACACTTCTATTTAAGTATATTTTCTACCTTACAATTTATCCACGAGTTTCTCTGTTTATACGTCGAATAACCTCAACACGTTCAATTTGACGATTTCAGTTATCAGTTATCAGGAGGCTACTTATACCAATACTAGTCAAAAGGACTGGTACTTGTCAAGGCGTAAAAAGGTCCTGCAATCCGTTTATCGAACTACAATTAACCAGTTTCCTCGTTTTCTACTACTTGCCACGCGTTTTTCAAATTTTTGCCGCGTATCGTTCGATATGACGATATCAAACATCAGGAAAATTGCGGATCGATCGCTAGATCCACCACAGCAGTGGAAATGACTGGTTCTACAATTTTAGAAATTTGTCGACCCTCGTTTAGGGATCGTGGACCCAGATGGATTAACGAGAGCAAAAATGTACTGCGTAAGAAAGCAATAAATCAATAAGTATAAAAATATTCTATTATTAGGTATTTTTTAAAGACCAGTAATTTTCACTGGTTTTGGTAGAAATAGCTTCGTGTTAGTTATATGGATAATTCACGTGTTAAAACAACTCTGTGTTCAATCGAGACGACGATCTCACGATGCGCGATATTACTTTGTCAAGTAATTCCTGTACTGATAAATAGCTCGATTTTCGAATAGATTTTTGTAGATATCTAAAAATCGAAAATGTATTTATTTCCCAATACGTCGCTCTACTAACGACTATATAATGGAAGATTACAACGAAAGAAACGCGTTTACGCACACGTGGACACAAATATAATTCGAATCTCGCACGCTTCGATTTCCCTAAAAAGAAATATATGTATTATAATATTGAAAATAATTATCCTGCAAATTGAAAGTTAAAAGAAGCTATAAATTCCCCTTTTGCGAAGTAACCTGCCTCTTACGATCCATACCGTTCGTATACGAAAAATCTGAAACTCCGTTCTATTATTATCAATATCGCAATGTTTCTGGAGAAAGTAAAAAAGTTGTCATAAACGACGCCGGACAAAGGAAAGCCGATTTAACTGCTGGCGGAACATAAGAAAGGGGGACAGTTGTTAAATCCGATGGTTTTCGAACGGATACAACGATAAAGGAAGAATAACACGAAAGGAAACACTTTGAATGCAAACTAGAAGGTGGACGTATTTCTGCATCACCAGGTCCGATTTCCATCGGTTATTGAATCGTTAAGCTGGCCCTGTATAAAGAGATAGAAGCTATACGTTATATATCCGACCGCGTAAACGGCTACGATCGCGACATCACCCTGTATTTCTTCTTACATGACACTGGCCCCAATTTCTCTCTTTTTCTCTTTCTCTTTCTCGTTCTCTTCCCTTTTAGTCGTACGGCAACACGTTCGCTGGTTTCAACCCTGGCTTCACCCCTTGTCCGGGTTTTCTGTTCTCTCGTCGCGTCGGCGGATGATCGTGTCGCGTCCCAAGGAACGATGGATACGAGCGCGAATAATATTTCCAGCCGTTAAAACGTGTCAGCTCGCTGATCCCCATTGACATTTAAATATCCGTCGCTCCCTAGGCCAACGGATATCAACGGCTCCAGCCGATATTTCTCAAGCTTTCGCCAATGTGCTTACCGATATTCCGTTTACTTCTTTTCGTTTTTTAGTGGAAACGTTTCTTCTGGTGAGATACAGCGACTGGAAAAAGGGGCTTGTATTTATTATAGCCTACTATTTATGGGTTTAGCAATAATTAGATGCAGGTTTTTTGCGTATTTAAGATAAAAAAGGAAAAAAAGAAGCAAGAAAAAGCGGAGAACTCGTTGGAATTTTTAGTACGACGAATTGCTACGCAGGTTTCGTTTCGTTGGTTTTTCCCCGTTGAAATACGAAACTGCGTTGAAAACTTGCAGTCTGCTAACGATCAGTTATTGGCTTGGTAACTAAGCGATTGCGGATTTCGTCGATACGTGAAATTGACAAAACTTGGATACAGTTGCGGTATTTCGTTATTTAGACGATAGAAAAATACGATAAAAGCAAATAAATAGAAGCAGTCGATGCTGCTTTCTCGTTAGATTCTTATTAGACGGTTGGTCTCGGAACAAAAAGTAAAAGGGAAAAGGCACGTGAAAACAGGTGAAAAATAACGTGGTAATGTAATTTTGTAAAATAATATAACTTGCGCGTTAATCTGACAAATACTTCAGTCGATATAAGAATTAATGAGCTAGAAAATCAAGCCACTTCTACGTTCAGTCGCAACGGAAAAATTGACAAAGTGTCGCGTACAGCTGACAGCTCTTCCTTTTCATCGCACGAGTCTGTAGAAGAGACGAAAGCGAACTCGTCTTTCGACGAGCAATCGCAAGATCTCAAACAGTTCTACAGCTTTCCTTGCTACCTCGATAATCACGAGCACTAACCATCGGTCGTCTACCGATCTCCTTTCTTCTTCCAAAGACGTTGCGATATTTCCCGCAGACTCCCACTGCTTCCATCTTCTTCTTCTCTTCTTATTTCGAGTTGTACAATTTCTTAATATCTGACGATGTAGCCAATTAGGCAAACGTGTTACGCGTACGTATGTGTTGTAATTATGTAATTAACAGTAGAACTACCACTCAGTCAAATTGACTGCTCTTATAATTTTATTTTAAAATTCCTACTTTGTTATATTTTTTCCACAATGATGTAACGACTTTTGCAACGATAACTAAAAGAATAATACAATGAATTTTATTTTGTTTTTATGTATTCAAACTGGAAATAATTTTGTATCGAGGCTACTTGTATCAATAATAGTCAAAACGACTGGCACGTGTCAAAGTGTAAAAGAGTCTGTTTATCGAATCTCAGTTAACCAGTTTCCTCGTTTTCTACAACTTGTCACGCGTTTTTCAAATTTTTACCGCGTATCGTTCGATTTGACGATATCGGTTATCAGGAAAATTGCGGATCGATCGCTAGATCGCTAGATGCTAACGCTAGAAACTCCACAGCAGTGAAAATGACTGGTTCTACAATTTTAGAAATTTGTCAACCCTCGTTTAGGGATCGTAGTCCCAGATGGATTGATAATAGCAAAAATGTACTGCATGACATGGAATTGTTTCCGTAAGAAAGTAATAATTGTTCTATCATTAGGTATTTTTTAAAGACCAGTGATTTTCACTGATTTTGGTAGAAATAACTTCGTGTTAACTATCGGTAGTTTTAACGATACGAGTCTTGACGTTTGCTTTCCACTTTCTTTAGCAGCGACCTTACAAAAGCTTTTCTTCGTAGCTTTTCATTCGAAATTCGTCGCGACTCTGATTATTCCCAGCGAGTTTGAGATCCGAACCGCATTCGATCTTTGCATATGAATTTTCATATCGAGAAACCTGTCGCCGATATCGCGCAAATATAACAACATTCGCCGATATGTTTGCCCGATAGCTTAATCGTTGCCCTATTAAAAAATCGACGATTAAGATAACTCGGTGTTTGAAAATTATAACGCGTTATCGTAACGTTGTATCGCCATTCTCTATGCAGTAAAGTGATCGCTTGTAAAGTCTATTTTACCAAGTTTCCTCTTAACTTGCTTTTTTTCTTTTCCTTCGTAACATCAACGTATAAACGAATACATGTAGGATATTTTTCTCTCTCTATATATATATATATATATGCGACCAGTTAGCAACATTTACACTTTTATGATGTAGAATAATTAAGCAGATAATAAGGTTGCTCCATCCGATTTCCGTAATATCTGGCGTATCTCTCGAGCAACTCGAAACGACTCTCACAATCAGTGAAACGTAAAAGAGTGGAAACTAGTATTCTCAAATATTCCGAGAAACGTTGCAGCGAATTTTATCGCGCTCTCTTTATTACGATATTTCGTATCGTCCATGTAGTCGACATATTACCTGTAATTCGTGGATCTTAAGAGATGCAGGTATTCGAAACGACCATTACGAAGACTGAAAGATAGTTACTTAGTTATTCGAACATGTTGAAACATATCGAAGAAGATAGGGTTCGGTCGTTTTCGAGGAAATTAACCGACCAGGTAATAGAAGTTTACAGCACTGGCATCGACGATTATAATATAACCTGAACGATAGAGAGTCGTAACCGATGGACAAGTTGCTAGCAAGCGATTCGAAGCATATGTCGGCGGGAAATGTTCTAGCGGGAAAGAATTTCACCGCGAACGCCACTCGGAGACTTCAACGTCGGCCAACGAAGCATTCCGCGACTCTCGCGTATTTCTTCTCATCTGTGTGCAAACGTTTATTTTCATCGATTTATTCGACGGAACGACCGAATCGAATAAACTACTTACTTTCTTGTTACTCGCATCGAAATTAATCAAGCTATTGCCATTTACCGGTATACTTGTCGTAAATTTTGCAAGATTTCTATCGTTTCGTATATCGCGGCTTAGAATTTCGTCTCAATTTCTTTATAAAACGCTCGATTCACTTTGCCAGTAGTTCATCTATGTTGTACGAAATTGTTTGAAAGTTCGTCGACGTTGCAACGTGACGTTACTGTTCCGATCGTAGTAGCAAATTTTGAAGCTAATCCAAAGATATGTTCTTTTTTTAAATGATCTTGCAGCGCAAAAGAGAATCTTACGAATAATATTTTTAATGTTATCCGTTTCTCGTACTTCTTGATTTATCAATCGGTTGATCAATACGACTTCCGAACGATAATGATAGAGAAGACTGCGGCTTTCGCGATTGTTTGGTCAGTTTCAGTCTCCCTTCTGCGCTATTTTCAACATTATTAATTACCATTTCCCTGATGAATTCGTATGAAAGAAAATTGAACATCGAGCTACCGAAGGAAATATCAAAATCTTGCAGTGCAAAATAGAATCTGACGAATAATATTTGCAACGCTATCTGTTTCTCGTACTTTTCAATTTCATCATCGAAAACTGCAGCTTTCGCAATTGTTTGGTCAATTTGAGTCTCTGTTCTGCATTATTTTCGAGATCATTAATTACCATTTCCCTAATGAATTCTTGTGAAATAAAATTCAGCATCGAGCAAAGGAAATATCAAAATCTTGCAGTGCAAAAGAGAATCAAACGAATAATATTTCTAACGTTATCCCTTTCTCGTACTTTCCAATGTTATCATCGAAAACTACAGCTTTCGCAATTGTTTGATCAGTTTGAGTCTCCCTTCTGCGCTATTTTCGAGATTATTAATTACCATTTCCCTAATGAATGGACGAGACGCGTGTTTCATTCGCGTAGCGATAATTCGCAGGAAAGAGAACGCAGCATCGAGCTACCGAAGGAGATATCGAAATGCAATTAAAAGGATCGGCGTGTTTGTAAAAATGAAAACGCGTAGCAATTCTGAGAAATGGATTTCGTCGTATTTCTTCGATTACCGCGAGCCACGTGTAAAACTCGGTTCTGTTTTACGCGTTCACGATCAATTAAGGATAATAGGTTTTCGTATTTCTGCGTGGATGTTCAGGGTCCTCGACCAAAGTAATTAAATCTCGCTCGCCTAACAAAGTTTTCGTCCTGTTGTTACGAGTTTTGCCGAGAATAAGAACCAGCTTATTTTTCCACGCTTATAAACGAACCGCCGGCTAATTTGAAATTTTGTAAATCCACAGGCGGGCGGTAGCCATTTCGTGCGGTTCGGTCTCGCTGACTCGCCGTCAGCAGCTCGAGAAAGTAGTAGAAGTTGGTAGTATAAGTTTACAGCACTGGTTTGACACGGCGATTAAGCGGCAAGTTTAACGATCGATCGGGCCAGCCGAGGTCCTTGGTCGACCGAAAGGCGAACAGATCGAAAGATCTTTCGCCGCGTTTTTACCTGCTCTGACGCGCAAACTTCCGAAAAATCCTGTTCCAAGCCAAACACCGATCGATATAAATCAACGTATGCGAACGTGAATCGCGTTTCTCTACGTTCGTTGGTAATAAACGTAAATGGACGTAGCGCGTTCTTCTCGTCGTCTTCCTTTCATCGTCCAAGCGCAACTGCTCGATTCTTGTCGCGATTTGCCAGCGCCAGAGAACACCGTAATCTTAGAAAATCACAGTGAGGTTGCACGGATTTCGAAGTTTGAAAAAGATCTAGTCATTCGGAGTGGCAGAAATTCGTCGAAATGGTATTCTTCTAGCGGTTTCGAGTATTGGGTTGGCAACTAAATGATTGCGGATTTTGTCATTACCATGTAATGTCTTTGTTCTTTATATATACAGGGTGGTTGGTAACTGGTGGTACGAGCGAAAAGGGGCTTCTGAGAAATGGATTTCGTCGTATTTCTTCGATTACCGCGAGCCACGTGTAAAACTCGGTTCTGTTTTACGCGTTCACGATCAATTAAGGATAATAGGTTTTCGTATTTCTGCGTGGATGTTCAGGGTCCTCGACCAAAGTAATTAAATCTCGCTCGCCTAACAAAGTTTTCGTCCTGTTGTTACGAGTTTTGCCGAGAATAAGAACCAGCTTATTTTTCCACGCTTATAAACGAACCGCCGGCTAATTTGAAATTTTGTAAATCCACAGGCGGGCGGTAGCCATTTCGTGCGGTTCGGTCTCGCTGACTCGCCGTCAGCAGCTCGAGAAAGTAGTAGAAGTTGGTAGTATAAGTTTACAGCACTGGTTTGACACGGCGATTAAGCGGCAAGTTTAACGATCGATCGGGCCAGCCGAGGTCCTTGGTCGACCGAAAGGCGAACAGATCGAAAGATCTTTCGCCGCGTTTTTACCTGCTCTGACGCGCAAACTTCCGAAAAATCCTGTTCCAAGCCAAACACCGATCGATATAAATCAACGTATGCGAACGTGAATCGCGTTTCTCTACGTTCGTTGGTAATAAACGTAAATGGACGTAGCGCGTTCTTCTCGTCGTCTTCCTTTCATCGTCCAAGCGCAACTGCTCGATTCTTGTCGCGATTTGCCAGCGCCAGAGAACACCGTAATCTTAGAAAATCACAGTGAGGTTGCACGGATTTCGAAGTTTGAAAAAGATCTAGTCATTCGGAGTGGCAGAAATTCGTCGAAATGGTATTCTTCTAGCGGTTTCGAGTATTGGGTTGGCAACTAAATGATTGCGGATTTTGTCATTACCATGTAATGTCTTTGTTCTTTATATATACAGGGTGGTTGGTAACTGGTGGTACGAGCGAAAAGGGGCTGATTCTAGGCGAAAAAAGAAGTCGAAAATATAGAATAAACATTTTTCGTTCGAGGCTTTGTTTTCGAGAAAATCGACTTTGAATTTTGGCTCGGTACGCGTGCACTTTATCGCGCCTCGTTATAACGGATCTCACTGTAGATCGTTGTCTCGATTGACGTTATTTTCTTAACTTTTAAAATTTTTAAATTTTTAAATTTTTAAATTTCTAAATTTTTAAATTTTTAAATTTTTAAATTTTTAAATTTTTAAATTTTTAAATCTTTAAATTTTAAATTTTTAAATTTTTAAATTTTTGAATTTTTGTTCTATATTTTCGACTTCTTTTTTCGCGTAGAATCACCCCCTTTCCGCTTCTACCACCAGTTACCAACCACCCTGTATATATAATAATAATAATTCCAAATTGACATAAAATTTTATAACAGTGTAGTTTACTATAAAACGTCTCGAAGATAAAGTACAGTAATTGTATATTTCAACTAAAATCTAATTTCTATACAAATTAAAAAAAAATAAATTTTAACTAAATGTATAAATTATATCTAAATATCAGTAAATAAATAAATCGTCATTGCCACCTAATGACGAAATCAGCGATCACTTAGTCGTCAACACAATATTAGTGATGTCAAACTCTTAGAAATATGTTCACAAGTGGAACTTTACGATTTTAGTAGATTTAACGCTGTCGGTTTTTAGCTACTTTTTTTTAGCCCTTTTATCAGGTCGTCCGAGAAGTTTCTTTCGTTACCGAAGGAAATAACGTTGAAAAAGTCATTTTCAGTTTTATATCATTTTATCGAATTACTTATGATCCATTTTGTTCTATCAAAATAAAGATCACAACGTTCGACGGATTAGGTTTCACGTTTGTGTAAAGACGCATCGTTGTAAAGGACGCGTCTGTAAAAGAAAGACACTTCCCGGACAACCTAATAGCTTTCTTTCGTTGGTTTTCTTTTATCGAAAGAATCGATCGATTTTTATCGGAGAACGAGAGACAGCTGGAATTTTCCATTTCGAGTTTCGTATTATACGCAACGTTACAGGCAATTACAAATAGTTTCGATGTTCCCCGCAGTCCTACACTTCAACGAAACTGATCTCAAAGAAATCCGCGATAATTCCATACGTCGTACAATTTTCGTAAGCGAGGAAAAACACGTTGTCTCTCTGATCCGCGAGAAACTTGCTACGAGATTAACGCAAACGTCGAGCAACCTGACACGATCGAACGAAATAGTTGTACCATCTTCGACGATTCTAAATCTGTGACAATTCTATCCAAACGTTTCGCACGACTATGATCGTTAATTTTGAAACGAAACGAAATGGCGGATAAGCAACCGCGAAGGTATTTTTGTAGCGCAGCGTATGCTGGAAACACCCGTTAGATGACGAGGAGGAACGCGCATGCACGCATACAAATTTGCAAGTTTGTTACTAAGCAGACGGAGAGGCTGACTTGTCGTTCGTCGGCGTGAGATGTGGTCCGTCAAAAAGCCGTAAAATCCTGAGGGCCGCGTCGTTCGGTCTTCTCTCGAAGCCACGAGAAACGAGCAAAAAGGACGAACGTGCGTGGCTTCGTACACGCGCGAACATCCCGTCTATACAGACGTAGGCAGAGTGAGCTTTCGCGCACGCGTTTATACGGCCGATCCTTAAAACTCTTGGTCATTCCGTGGCATCGCCTTAAGCGGCCCTCGCCGAACATAATAAAAGGAGGACCCACCTCGCCGGCGATCGACCCGGTAAACACGGCGACAACGATTCCCAGACGTATCACCGCCAGGGAAACTCGTTGACCAGCCAACTTGTTCCGTCGTATCGCGTCGCTCCTTTCAAATTTCCATCCTCTTCCACGTTTCACAGCGCGACTACCAAAGTGCTGAAAAGCGACCAATTCGTGATCTTTCGTAGGAATTTTCGTAGGATCGTTGAGAATTGCGCGTCTTAATCGGCGGAATAAAAGTAAAGAAATGCTAAGATCACACTTGGAATTTGTATTAAAATAGCTTTAGATTTATTTGATAAACGATCTCCAGGATCTTCGTCGATATATTAGTTCGTCCGGAAAGTATCCTTCTTTCGCAAACGTTTCTTGCAACGATGCACCTTCGTACAAACGTGAAAGCGAGTCTGTCAAATGTCGCGGTGTTTGTCTCTGCAGAAGAAAATACGTAATTCGACAAAGTAATTCGCGTCTCAGCACTCTCTTTGTCTCGCCATCTTCCATACCACACTGCTGATCTGTTTTTCGAGACACACGAGCGTGTTACGCGTGTCGCTACTACGCGGCCAAAATTAGCACACAAAATTATACAAATCTGTAGAGGATGGTAGGTCGATGAGGTTTAAACGACGAGATTATTTGTTGTCGAAACCGTCCAGTGTATTTTAAAATAATAAATAAATAAGCACAGACGATATTCGCTAAAACGCTTGTACCAACGGATTCGCTAAAGACAGTGTGTAAGTCGCTAATAAAATCGCTGATAACTCTGATTTGATAACTGAACTAAACTGCTTACGATCGCGTTCGTTTATTTATACCGGTGGAGGGAGCACCGGACAATCCAAATTGTTGGCGACATTGTTTTGCCCGCAGTTTATTTGTTATTACCATTTTATTATTATTACTTTTATTCATATGTTTATTATTATTATTTATCGCGTGTATCCTAACGATATCGATACTCCGTGGCAAAACAACAACAACACGATTCAAATTGTCCTCTGGCTCGCGTGCCGCTGCATATCTCAATGCAGATTCTCCAACGTTTTGCAAATATTTTCGGTGTAACTGGAATTGAACGACACAGCATGTTCGCATCTAACGACGCAACGTATGCGTCATCGTTCGTGTTCGTGGAAGGAATTTTTGGTCGACAGGAAATCTTCTGATTTAATAACTACGTGACTTACTTCGAGACAAGTTAGTTGGCAAAGAATCGATTAACTTATTCCACCGAATAATCCAGGAAGATTGAGAGACGATAGGATGAAAGAAATGAGATATTTGGCGTGGTAGAAACGAAAGGAATACAGTAGCAGGAAAGAAACAAACGATCGGCGTATCCAGATAATACAAGGCAGTTTGACATAGTAATAGCTGTGTTTACGGTGGCGGTGTAGACGAGGCGGTGGGTTGGATGGACGAAAATGGGGGCGAACGTGACCGCGGATCAACGTGGAGCGCCTTTTAATTTAGACAAATCGTGGCGATTAGCATAACGGGATAAATTATACTCGAGGACCCGGCCAATGGGGTGACGAGACTAGCAAATCCTGAAGGCACGTCCAACGATGGATGATCCATTGGTCTGTCTGGAAGCGTGGACAGAACTGTTTCTACCCTACTGTCGTGCTTTTCGCTGCTAAATTTCACGTTACGCTCGAACCTGCGGGTTTTCCAAAGCCGAGGAATTGTTTCGTTCTCTTCAAACTCGTCGTCTTTTATCAGCCAAAATCATTCGAAAGATCCAAGCGTCGATTAACGCTAGAACTACAGTCAAATTGCCTGGTTTTGTAATTTTATTTTCAAATTCCTACTTCGTGTTATATCTTTTTCCGCAATGATGTAACGTTTTTTGCAACGATAACTAACAGAATAATTATAATTTGTATTCAAACTGAAAATAATTTTGTATCGAGGCTACTTGTACCGATACTAGTCAGAACGACTGGTACTTGTCAAGGTGTAAAAGGGTCCTGCAATCTGTTTATCGAACATTAATTAACCAGTTCCCTCGTTTTCTACAACTTGCCACGCATTTTTCAAATTTTTACCGCGTATCGTTCGATTTGACGATATCGGTTATCAGGAGAATTGCGGATCGATCGCTAGATCGCTAGATGCTAACGCTGGAAATACCACAGCAGTGAAAATAACTGGTTCGACAATTTTAGAAATTTGTCAACCCTCGTTTAAGGATCGTAGTCCTAGATGGATCGATAATACCAAAAGTGTACTACATAATAAATCAATAAATATAAAAATATTCTATTATTATGTATTTTCACTGATTTTCGTAGAAATAGTTTCGTGTTAACTATCAGTAATTCTAATGTCAACTGACTAGTTGGAATCGTATAGTTGCAGAAAGAATGCACTGTAAAATATATCGTAAAATGCAAAGATTTCAAATCTTTGGTTATTATTTTTCGTGTTACATGCGATAAACAAAATTGACACGAAGCTTCTTACCATTCGGAATTCGAATATTAATAATTTCAATGTTAACCGAAATATGTTACACGAGGAACATATAGTGTTTGACTTTGCGTGTTTAATCTCCGAGGGTTGGCTGGACGAAATTATCCAGCCGCTCGATACAGACAACTACGTCTCGTTACGTTGGTGGGAAAACGAAAAACACTAAAAGACAGAATTCTACAACGTAACAGATGTTACAGCCTGAAGAATACTAAAGACGTAGACAGGACATTTATGTTGGAATTATTTTTATGTAAGACTACTTGCTGCCTTAATAAACTTTATGCTAATCTGCGGTAAAAGAGATGCTGGCGATTTGGCTACCTCGGCTAATTACGAGTAGCGAACGTGGATGGTTTAATTTGTTTCTTTACGTGGTCAAAGAATTTACCCATCCGACCAGACACGTTTATTCGCCGCTTACTTTATTACCTTTTTTATTGCGTTTCCACAACCAACAAACTAATAACGCACATCAACCATACGAATCGATGTACCGGTCAATTATCGACGATTTTAGGTATGCCCGGTATACGGTAGATTTACAAAATTGTTACGAACATTTCAATGTATAGTTTACCGTAAAGTCTTCGAGTATCGCAAAAATAGAATATTTGTCAAGGGAAAGAATGAATTTCGATGTTCGTCGTGTGTTTTGATTTCTGAAATTTTCAGCCTGACAATCCTTGTCGTACAAAATGAACGAAAAAAAAAAGGAACGATAACTTTGACATCATGAATTTCTCTATTTATTTATTTACTTATTTGTTAGTTTACGGGTTATACACTGTGGTACAATTAGTAAATACAAATAATAACAAGAAGACGTACAGGGCTACATCAGTGAGACAATACAAAATAGAAATAAAGCTAAATAAAAGTACGTGTAAAGTGGATTCTGCTGGAGTTTCGACTGATAAGAGCCGCCAAAGAAAATGTATCTTTTTTTACCTGCGTGTAGCATTCAACCCTTAACCTACGATTTACGTTCGAGAATTTTGGGCCGAAAACGTAAACGAGCTTTTATATATTATATTATACAGGGTGGTTGGTAACTGGTGGTACAAGCGGAAAGGGGGTGACGAAAAAAGAAGTCGAAAATATAGAATACAAATTTTTCGTTCGAGGCTTTGTTTTCGAGAAAATCGACTTTGAACTTTGGCTCGGTACACGCGCGGTACGTTATACCGGATTTCAAAGTCGATTTTCTCGAAAACAAAGCCTCGAACGAAAAATTTTTATTCTATATCTTCGACTTCTTTTTTCGTCTAGAATCACCCCCTTTCCGCTTGCACCACCAGTTACCAACCACCCTGTATATATAGACATCATATCTAACAATCACTTTAAAATTTTTTTTTTATTCTCCTAAAAATTATATAGCATTAAATAAATATTTTTTTATTGTTACATATATGAAGAATAGAAGTAATTGTACTTCAGGTAGAACAAACTTTTAAAATTTCTAAATTTTTAAATTTTTAAATTTTTAAATTTTTAAATTTCTAAATTTTTAAATTTTTAAATCTTCAAATTTTAAATTTTTAAATTTTTGAATTTTTAAATTTTTAAATTTTCAAATCTTCAAATTTTAAATTTTTAAATTTTTGAATTTTTGTTCTATATTTTCGACTTCTTTTTTCGCCTAGAATCACCCCCTTTCCGCTTGTACCATCAGTTACCAGCCATCCTGTATATTATATTTGGCCCGATCATCGCACTACGGGCTATGCCCGCAATATTTACGTTTGGTAGGATCGTCTACTGCGGGCTATGCCCATAACATTTACGTTTGTTTGTTTGTTTGCCCATAGTTGTAGGTTAAGGGGTTAATATAGTCGCAAACGATTGTTTTTAAGCTTTGATGTATGCAAATTGACAAAACACAACAGGAGATTCTTGAAGAGAAATTCGAAAATCTCGATTGATTCTATGCAATAAACGATAAATGAATAACGTAAAAGACATTTTTAAAACGAAATACACGAGCCAATTGTGCAATTTATTTGCATATAGATATGTAGATTTTCACGATAAGCTCAAAATCAAATAAATTGTTATCATTATTTGTTAATTCAATATATGATATCGTTCAGGTTGACTGATAGAGGAACGAGTGGATGAATTTGTAATAGGAAAATATATCGAACTAAGTATAAGTATAGTGTATACTGATGCAGATCCTCACTCTTATAGCGTTAGAATAAAATAGCAGAATCTACGACAGGAATATAATAGGAATAATAAATTATATTAATTTATATTCAAATATATTTATAATTCATACATTTATAGCAAAGGGCATCAGCAAAAAGTTCACTTTCTATCTCTGTTCTTTCTACACCTTGCAACCCAAAAAACATAATTTGCATTCAAAGTCACGATGATATGCTTCTCTTCTTACTTCGAATTTTTTATTTCGCCGAATTCTATTCTCTTCGTAACAGCGATCTGCAGGTCCGCAGGATATACAAAAGTAAATATGTAGAGTGTTTCTTAAAGTAATTACTTCGCAACGCGAACAAACAAATTTTGCTCCACGCTTTCCACTGATTTTAATATATAGGCAAATCTTATTCCACGTTTTCCACTTATCTTCGTGTGTAAGCAAATATTCAGGCCGCATTTCCCATTTATTTTCCTCTGTGTGTGTGTATATATATAACGGATGAAGGATATCGAAAGATGGTTAGCAGTGTCTTTTGTCATTATTTCATCGTTACGTGGATACATTGGACAAGTCGGAGAGTCCGAAACCTGGCAGGACCTTTGCCCCCTCCGAAGGGACGATGCGCGTGTTATCGCGTGGAAATCCCGCGGATGATGAGACTTTAGTTTATTGTACGTGCGGACAAAGGAAACGTGGACGTTTCGATGTGCGAGGGCGTGTATCGGCAGGGAGAATAGGTGGAAAGAGGTTAACTCGATGTCCACGGATTTGTTTCTTCTTCCTGCGGGAGCATCTTGGCAATCGAAGCGGTCAGACCGGCCTGAAATCCTAGTCCGTACGAGACTCGCCTGCGAAATGAGGTTTCCTCGAAGAAAGCAGGATAACCAGCCGAAGAAATTTCGTGTTTCTGTCAGTGGCTTTCAAGGATCAGCTGATCTTTCTTTCAAACATTTTTGCCGAATTATAGAAATATAGGCACGTACGTGTCTACGAACGAATCAAATCGCTCGAAGCAAAGCCATGGTTCCAACTAGATTTGGTATTTCGATCGTCTAATTCGCCGTACATTAAATTTTTAATGGTTTTTGGCATAACGTTTTCAACGAGAGACGAAGACTGGTCGTTTCTGTAAGATCGTGGCAAATGAAAACCATCGGAAGCCGAAAGGCAACGATTAAATAGACGAGAAAAGAAAGAAGAGCGAGGTGAAATTTCTTCTGGAAAAATCTTCGATTGATCAACGAACCAGTTAATTACAACGGTAGTACATTCATAGTGTTATTTTACTGCTCCATCGTTGCTTGCCTCGCGGCATTGCAAGGCAATTTACAAACTTCGATAATTTTAATCGACCGTATTTCTAATTACAATATTTTCTTACGCGTTTTCTACTACGTTAAATTATTCCACATCGTTCGCAAATATATTTAAAAAAAAAACAACAGCGTAACAAACATAAAATCACCTGATAATCTTCTCAAAAATTGCAAATGAATATTTGCAATGAATGCGAAGAGACGAACAGTGGTCAACGGTGGATATAAAAGTGAGATTATTTCAATTTGATCGTCTGCATTTCTATTTCACTTGTATTTCACGAAAACCATCAGGCTATTCGGCTATTTTTCATCATTTGCGTATGAGCTACTTGGACAGCCGCGAGGTCGATGACTACGATATGGACGATGATGCCACAGTTACCATAGCTGGTACCACCTAGTCTCTTGCTGTCGTTATTACCGTTATTAGGCCGAGGAAGAGAGGCAGCAAATGTGGGAGTGCTAATATCCTATCACGTCGCTTCCTCCGGCACGGTACGTTCGATCGGCTAATTTTCCATAATTAATCCACGATAAAGTCCGCCACCGATCGACAGGCTCCGCTCGATGTGGCTCGCTTGGTTCAGAACAGTTCGAAAAGAGAGTTCATATCGATCACCTTCTATCGATTTTAGTAGAAAGTGTTACTCTGTTGGAACAACACGCGTACGATTATTCGTGTTAATATTCACACTACACGATTTTGATATTCGTTGTAGAAGGGAAGGTGATACGAATATCACGTTGCTTATCATAGAGACAATTTCCTCGCAACTATACCTATATTTAATTGAACAACAGATTTTGAAGAAAAATTCTTTCGTACGACTCTGGCAAATGAGATTGACAAATTTCTGAATTGTCAAGTTTCGACTTAGATTTCGTTCAACTGCTGCAAAATTCCTTCGAAAATTATTTTA
>NT_177184.1:601975-610969 GCF_000188095.3 Bombus impatiens | reverse complement strand
TGAATTGTCAAGTTTCGACTTAGATTTCGTTCAACTGCTGCAAAATTCCTTCGAAAATTATTTTAATTAAATTATTCGTCGTTACACCTGTGCGAAACGTCATTAATACATTTTACAAGTTCACGATAGTTATGGAAATTAGAAATTGGAAAAATTGGAATTGGAACGAATAACGATAGCAAGTTTGATATAAAATGTAGCGTAGAGTTTGCAGGATAAGATGTTGATTAAAGGCGAATAATTGAAAATGTATACATGATCGTGGTGTAGGAAATAGCCGAATTTTATTCAGGTATTCGTACGTACATACTTAGTAGCTTTCACGATACTAAGCCATATAAATCTGGCCATCTTACCGAGGCATAAGCCTGCGGATTAACCGGCATTCTTCGCATCAGCAGCCCGGATTCGTTCAACGTCTTCTCTTTTTCTTGAGCCGAGGCCACGCGAGGAAACCAAAACCACAATCTTTCGCTCGTCGTCTCGCTTTTCCTCTCCATCCTCTTTCTTGCTTCTTCAACGCCTCGATAAATGTTAATTTCCTTAAGTTGAAACTTTGTTTTTATTCGGTGAGATTCTCTCACTCGATTCGTCACGTCACCTCGGATACGCTTTGCTCGTTTCATTTCCCTCGAATTACACTCTCGTCCAAACATTTTATTTCCAATTTTCCACTTTTAACGAAACCTCGATATTTCATGTATATCGTCAAACTTTTTTTTTTTTTTTTTTTTTTAAGGAGAATCGAGGAAATGTAACGCGTTAGAATCGTACGATTATCTTCCATATTAAAGTAAATTCCATGTAATTGTTCTCTTATAGTAATCAAATTGCAGATTATCAGTGAAATCCAGGAAATTTGCATAGTAGATTCTGGCTGGTATGTGCGATATCACTTTCGAAATGTTGGTTTCGCGCCACGGTTACCGGCCTCGAAGAACGACACAAAGAGAACGCACGATTGCACCGCAGATACACCGTGCGTTTGAATAGAACCGGGCCACATAATGACAGTCAGTTTTTACGTCGTAGACAACGTTCAATTTGCATCTCGGCCTTGTACAATACGTTTGCACGTCCAACTTATGAACGCTTATGGATAATCTGCGATTTCTCGACAGCTCGATTCGACCAACAGAAACCTTCCCTTAATTCGAATATTTCGCTACGAATAACAAACGAAAGACGAGAAAAAACACCGAGGAACGTCGTAAAACAGTTTCGTTAAATAAACACCAAGTTTTACAGACCGATAACAAAAATTAAGTTAAATTAATTGTGGATCTTAATCGCCGAAATAAAAGTAGGGGAATAAGATCACACTTGGAATTTATGTTAAAATAGTTTTGAATTTATTTAATAAACGATTTCCAGGATCTTCGTCTCTTTGTCTCGCCATCTACACTGCCACACTGTTTTTCGAGACACACATACTTCCACACGCTCAAATTCGCGTACGCGTGTCACTACTACTCTACCAAAATTAGCACACAAAGTTATAAATATCTCGATAGCTACGATAAAATCGCGCCAATGCAGCAAATAGAAAGTCGTAGGAAATTGTGATAAAGATTGACTTTGGTATAATAATTAAAAAAAAAAAAAGAAGTAACCTACAGTCACAAGAAATGGATATGAAAGACGAAGTGATGTTCCATTGGGCTATAACGTTGGCAAACAAGTAGAATTCTTTAACGTAATATATTGTTATGGGTATGCGAAACATGCGAGTAGGATGCAGAGTAAACAGTGAAATTCAGATGCAGAATACTCGGCATGAAATTGTCAGTCATTCAATCGACTGTACTGAACTTGTATATAAATCCTGAATTGTACGGATCGTCTGTGATTTGCATGTGTAAGTGTAGAGGCCTAGCCTGAGGGCTAATCTGCTGCATACATGACGTCCCTCGATATACTCAGAACGTCCCTCGGATACGTATCCGATATCCGAGCATTGTGCTCTCCTCAACGTCGCGCAGCAACACATTTTTCCTGCCGACAATTAGCTGTCTAAATAATCCTGCGGTTTCAAAGTTTTCGCCTTGTAAAATACGTGAACGTTGGAAACGTGCAATTCTCGCTTTCCCCCTGAAACCTCTAGCTGTTTGAATAATTTTCTGATTTCGGCTACTTCGTCTTTGCAAATATCACGATATTACGATATTAAAATTAATCATAAGCGAAGGACGTTGAGGATGTTCAAAGAGTCACTCGTTGGTAAAATATTAATTCGCCATAAACTGTTATTCGAGTGATAAAATAACGATAAAGTAAGAAATGTTCGATTATATTATTAAACATTTTTCTAAAATTTAACGCGTATTTCGAGGGCTAGGATGGCACGTAGCAAGTAAGTTTGAAATGAAACGAAATAAACGAAAGAAGCGTTTTATTTCGATAGATTTCTTTAGAATTAAGACGATGTCGAGTATGTTTAAAACGTGTCGGATAAATACGTGAGATCGGTGACCAACTTCTCACGGTTTTTACTTTTCCAGTAGACCACTTGGTATTCGTTGCACCCTCGATGCGAGTTGCCAGGGAGGTAGGTAACGAAATGTTAGGACGGGGGTGGAATGGGAGAGGTTGAGAGAGAGAAGATACAGGTTTCCCGGGGGCGGCTGATGAGGTATTGATGATAGGATCGCGTCAACACCAGCTGAGCCAATTACACGCCTAAATCTCCGCTCTCCTCTCCTTCTCTCTCCACCGTCTGTCTCCCGGTCGTTTCTCTTTTCTTCTCTGGACGCGTCTCCTCATCCTGCCGCGTGCATTCGATATTCCACTCTTTTCATTTTTTCTCTTCCTTTTTTTCTCTTAAATCCACACGATCTTCCTTCTCGGAGAATCTCGCGCTAAGAAGACGAAAGACGAGATCCGAAAGTCTGAATGTTATTCGACTGTTATTTTCAATCGCAGGAAATTGTCTAAGATTTCGAGTTGAGTAAATTCGGAAACAAATTTGACGAGGTCGATTAACGATGATTTCTGACGTTTACTTTCTATACGTGTCCTTTCTGACTATACATTAGGCTGTGTACTCTGTCGAACATAAGCACGACGACGCTGATTATCCATCGCTGCTTTTATCTTCTAATTCCTTCGTTACAAGATCCGTCGAATGTCATCATCGTGCTTTAAAATATCGAAGAAGGTAAACAATCGTAAAGAAAGTGAATAAAATACCAAGTAAGTAAACTAGGGAAAGCGGATCAATTGGTAAGAAAAGATTGCTAAACGAAGTAGATAAAATATTAAAAAGACTTGTCACTCTTCTTCTTCGATAAACGTAACGACTCGTCATAGCAATTCTGGCTATCGTAAATATGTGCCAATCGCGTCTAAATGCGAGTTAGCGTTCGTTGGAAATTAAGGCTAATTCACGAACACCCGGTGTATACATTCTACGTCTCCACCTTTTGTAAACCAGTAGAATTTAAAATTTCTAGAATGTCGTTACGTTCCTCGTGCTAATAATACATTTCTCTTCTCTGTTGCAGGTAAGTGATCTCGTGTATCTCGAACTATTAGTCGACCAAGTAGTACGATATCACAGTGTTTTCATCGGCGATTTTATCTTTATACCGGCGACACGCACTCGTAAGTAGGTGGATATGCTTTTGGGGTGAGAACAGCATGGAAAAAGAAGGGAACATACCTTTCGATGCAATAGCCACGCGCGAAATTGTATTCGCAAAGAAATCCGGTTTTATGAGATCGTATATCTTAAAGGTTATCGACATGAAACCACTTCGCGTTACATACGTATAAAAGTTTTATACAATTTTACGAAAACGTATAACGCCTTTCACGCGGCCATCGAACTCGTCGCTTTTCCACTTGGCAACGTCGTTACTCGACGAATGTCGACGAAAGTTGCAATTAGCAGCGAATTATTACATTTAACTGAACAGATGCGTTTAACCGGCACAAAGTTTCCACGTGGACACGCATGCCACACTTTATTTATACGCGCTGTGTTTCAAACGTTATCAACAAGTTGCGATTATAGAAAAATGCGACAGACGAATAGCTATCGTTAGTTTTAAATAAAATGCTCGTCGTTCGTTCCAGTAGGAGGCTTCTGTGACGACAAAAAACTAAGTTTCTTCGGTTTCATCGTTTCCTTTCGACCGTTTATTTTTATCATTCTCGTTTAACGAACTTTCTACTTGCATCTACTCTGCGCGCGATAAAGAGCAGCCCGACACAGGACACACTCGCATATCGAACAATTAATTTTGTCCTTTGCGTTTTCGATTTTTATTCTCATCTTTTAGCAGAGTTTCGAACGACTGAGCGTCGTACGAGGCTCATAGAAATTGAGAGATCGAGATCGACATTTTTGAGAGATCGAGATTCCATTTTTAATATCATTTTTTAACAGAGTTTTTTAACTTAGCGTCGTAGAATTTTCCTGTCACCGAGGTGCATAGAAACTGAGAAATCGAGATCGACACGCGAGGGTTGTCCTTCGCGTTTTCCATTTTTAATATCATTTTTTAACAGAGTTTTTTAACTTAGCGTCGTAGAATTTTCCTGTCACCGAGGTGCATAGACATTGAAAAATCGAGATCGATACGCGAGGGATATAAGTGCTCGTTATAGTAAAACAAATTGTAGGTTCAATTTTCTCGAAATTATTCGTAAAAATGCAAATTCTCATCGCCAAGTGCTCGAGGAACCCGCAACGTACGCGAACCAAGCGCAACATCGACGAGCGATCGACTACGCTCGCGACAGCTTCGCTAACAAACGAAACTAAAACGAGACGTTTGAAATATTTTTGATCGGGAAAGCATAGAAGCATAGAGGCGATAGAAAGGAGAAAGCGACAGAGCATACGTTATTCGTAGGAAATATTTTGGCATAGGAAAGATGGAGGGTGGGAGAAGGAAGGAGGGCTATTTGTCCTGGAGACTCGTCTTGCCGCTTCTGAATAACAAACTGGTAGGAAATAACAAACGCGTCGGTACATTGAAATAGCTCTGACGGCCGTATCTCACGGCCCTGGGTCCGGAGGGTTGCGAGAAACCGACCGAGCGAGGGAAAACACGGACGTGCAAGCGCAACAGAGACGCCTTATCGAAAGAAAGCAAAGACACGAAGAAGGATAGGAAAAGGCTGGTGGAAGATGCCCGTCGACACGCTCCTTCTCTCGCGAAATCGCCTCCCAAATCTCGCGTGAAAATTACCCTATTGTGTCTGGCCCGACACTCCGCCCCCGTGCCAACCCCGTATTTCATCCCCCGGGTTACATAATCGGCTTTTTGTTTCACCTTTTTATCCTCCACTCTTCTTCCCCTTTTGCGTCGGTGCAAAAGCTTGGATATACGGCGTTTCTCTCTTGCCTTCTTTTCAACCGGCAGAACCGAGAGGACGGAGAAAAAGTGGCCTCTGGATATATCGTAAACCTCGTCTCCTTTGCTCCTTCTCTCTCGCTCTCTGTGCTCTGGACGCGGTCGATTTGTTGCTGAGCACCTCTTGGCGGTTTCATCGCTGGCCCCAGGATCTTCTCTAAATCGACCAACTTCCCTCTTCTCTTCTTCACCTTCGACCAACACCCTCTTCATCTCTCCATTACCTTTACGGACTTAACCTTCTTTCTAGGTTCGCACGGCTCCATCGCGATTAAGTAGAATTGATTGGTTCGATGATTTCTGATTAATGGCAGAGTTCGTCGTTCAGCGGAGGGAAAATAGCGAAACGATAGGAGGCGAAGCTTTGCAAAGACTGGGTCAGGGCAACGCGTAATTTAAATCGTTTATGCGTTGGAATATAAACACGTGTCGATATGTATTTGTGAATTATGTAATGTTAAGTAATGATACTTTATACGGAGATAGATTACATTAGGTTGTTGTAAAGTTTCTTTCGTTTCATAAGATGATAATAGATGAACGACAATTTCTGTTTTATATTATTTTATTGAATTACACTAGAGAGCACAGTATACGCATTGCTGTATATCGCGTGTCCTAGAAATATTATAATGTTTTACGCAAACCATATTCTTTTTTATACCACGAATTAACTTGCCTCTGTAGCTTGGGTGGTTCAATTATTCCACGTATTTTTGGTAGAGAACAGTCTGCTCGCAAGTCGTCTTACTATTAGGTTGTCCGGAAAGTCTCTTTCGTTTCATAAGGTGATATGGACAACAATTATTATAATGTTTTATGCGAACGATATTCTCTTTTATACGACGAATTAACTTGCCTCTGTACTTCTGGTGGTTCAATTATTCCATGTATTTTTGGTAGCGTACAGTCTGCTCGCAAGTCGTCTTACTATTAGGTTGTCCGGAAAGTTTCGTTCGTTTCATAAGGCGATAATAGATGAACAACAATTTCTGTTTTATATTATTTTATTGAATTATATTTCTATTATTATGTTCGTGCATAATTGATAGTATAAAAGGAAAAACATTGTGCGTCTATTATTTCCTGGTGAAGGAGACTTTTCGGACAACCTGATACAAATGAGAAATAGAAGAGAGGATATTGGTGATTTAGGAGACTAATTTACTAGTTCATAGTCAATGAATATTTACGTTGCTCCATCTTACACATCCGTGTTATCGCAATTTGCGAATTATTAACTAGCTTGGCGATAAACGCATTTGATTTCGAAATTCAAGCTTCGTCGCGTCGCGTCTGTTTCGCAAAAATATCGCAAGAAACGTGGTACTTTTCGGTATCTGAAAACGAATTAGGTATCTTCGTCATAAAATTATAGAATCTGCGTGGAGGAATAAACAACGACGAGAAGAAAAATATCTGCCAAGAAAATTCTTCGGATTTCTTTGAATTTTTTTAGCCTAAAGCTGACAGAAACATCGATTCGCGTATCAAATATCACTTTCCAATCAATCCGTTTTAATAATCTCGCGCGTTTTAATTATCGCTTTCTTTTTACCTTTCGTTTCTGTCTTTTTCTCCTCTTTATATTTTATTACTTTTTCTTTTATTTTTTATCGTCGGTCCTCGACCGATTGTTACGCGGTGAAATATTAAAAAAAGGCGAAAGTATGCGCGCTCGGTTTGCAAAGGTAGTTGTGTCGAGGTTTGCGTAGTAGTCGGCTATTATCAGGGGTTATCGGTGTACAGACGCGAAAGGGGACGAAGGTGGATGGTGTGAGAGAGCAGGAGCGGGGATGAAACGACGAGCTGGAGAAGCTGCTATGGTGGAGAGGTCGGCCAACACCATATGCTGTATGGGTATGCGCATTTCCATTCTGTTCGCGACCGAACATTTTCATTATTTGTTGCATAAATTGTTTATACATTTGTCGTGCCACGTTCGCACAACGTGTCTTTACACGACGTTTGTCGCTATTTTCGTAGGAGAATTTTCTATGAAATTAATTCATCGAATTACTGTAACAAGGAACTAAACGATAGAAAGATTATCACGAAGAGAAATTGCTGGTTGGATAGTTGTAAATTGGGACGAATATAAATAATTGGATGCTGTTAATATTATTTGAATTATTTGCTATATCGAAAGGCAAACTTTCTATGAAATTTATCTATCATTGCATCGAACAACTGTACGATAAAAAGATTATTATAATAAAAGATTGGTCGGTAAATGCTCGTGGATTCGAATGAATATAAATAATTGGATATTATTAATATCGTTAAAATTACTTGCTATGTTGAAAGACGCAAACTTTCTATGAAATTTATCTATCAGTGGAACGAGCAACTATTGGATATAAAGATTATTACGAGAAAAGATTGCTCGTTAAATACTTGTGCATCGAAATGAATATAAATAATTGGATATTATCGATATCGTTGGAATTATCTGGCATGTTGAAAGGCAAACTTTCTATGAAATTTATCTATCGTTGCAACGAGCAACTATATAGCAAGTAGCTTGTTACTACGATAAAACGACGTATAGTTTCGATAGAACTTTCAACAACAATATTCTTCAAGAATATGCAATAACATTTTCAACATAATCGTACGTGAAATTCGAACGAAACGGAACAATCGCTGATTCTTTTAAAGCGCTGTTTATATGCACATTGTATGCACGATGAAACGACGATAGTTTCGTTAGAATTTTCAACAAGAATATTCTTCAAGAATTTGCAATAACATTTTCAACATAATCAAACGTGAAATTCAAACGCAACGGAACAATCGATGATTCTTTTAATGCGCTGTTTGTATGCACGATGAAACCACGTATAGTTTTCTGGTATTTTTCATTCGTTAGGATTTTCAACATAATCGCACGTGAAATTCAAACGAAATGGAACAATCGCTGATTCTTTTAAAGCGCTGTTTGTATGCACATTGTATGCACGATGAAACGACGTATAGTTTCGTTAGAATTTTCAACAAGAATATTCTTCAAGAATTTGCAATAACATTTTCAACATAATCAAACGTGAAATTCAAACGCAACGGAACAATCGATGATTCTTTTAATGCGCTGTTTGTATGCACGATGAAACCACGTATAGTTTTCTGGTATTTTTCATTCGTTAGGATTTTCAACATAATCGCACGTGAAATTCAAACGAAATGGAACAATCGCTGATTCTTTTAAAGCGCTGTTTGTATGCACATTGTATGCACGATGAAACGACGTATAGTTTCGTTAGAATTTTCAACAAGAATATTCTTCAAGAATTTGCAATAACATTTTCAACATAATCAAACGTGAAATTCAAATGGAACAATCGATGATTCTTTTAAAGCGCTGTTTGTATGCACGTTGTATGCACAATGAAACGACGTATAGTTTCGTTAGAATTTTCAACAAGAATATTCTTCAAGAATATGCAATAACATTTTCAACATAATCGTACGTGAAATTCAAACGAAATGGAACGATCAATGATTCTTTTAAAACGCTGTTTGTATGCACATTGTATGCACATTGTATGCACGATGAAAGGACGTATAGTTTCGTTAGAATTTTCAACAAGAATATTCTTCAAGAATATGCAATAACATTTTCAACATAATC